>NC_142143.1:30793787-30945303 GCF_024610735.1 Ursus americanus
ATTTCCCTTGGTGCTCAAGATCCTTAGTACTGAAATGAATAGGTAATTGCAGTCATGATTAAAATAATCTTAACATTGATATAATCACAAGAGCCAATGGTGGGAAAATAGTTATGAAGTTGCAGGTAATGTATAATCCATCTCTGGTATACAAATTGAATTTTACCTTTACTCTTCTATTCAGTGGCACACAACAAATGACCAGGACAGATCATCAAAAATGTCATACTGTCCCAATTCTGAAAAGTAAACATTCTTATATAAATGATGTGTTCTCTCTGTAGAAAGTATTCTCCTAGCAGTTATTTCGTTATCTGACATACATCAAAAATTAAAAACAAAGACAAAAATTCACAAAAATTATAAAAATGTCCAATTTGAAGTACATGAATTTAAAAAGTCTTAGTAACATAGTAATTTAGTAATGTATAAGAGGAAAAGAATCCTTAAATTATAGTACATGTATTACTATGGCTAAAAGATTCAGTTGGGTTCACACATGAGTTGAATGGCTAAAATATTCTGATCTTTGTCAATTACGTTATCTGTCCTTGAACCATACTGTTATATCTTTAATGATGCTAAATTCCTCTCTGCAACTTCAGGTAGACTAGATATACATGATTAACAGTAATATTATTTCATTTACTTAATAAATTTTTGTTGAACTCCTTCTTCTGGTAGGCATTGTTATAAATGATGGTGATACTATAGTGAACAAAATCTCTACTCTTAGGGCTTATATTCTAGTGGAAAGAATGATATGCTATACATTAATATAACATTTATCAGACTGTGCTAAGTGGCATAAAGAAAAATAAAAGGGTAAGAAGATAGCAGTGATGGGCAGGCATCTCTGAAAAGCAGACATTTGCACAGACATCTGAATGACGTTGAGCGGGGTAGTCATAGGACAACCAGATGGAGAGTTTTCAAGGCTGAAGACTCAGTGTGCAGAATGGCCCTGCAGCAGGAGCCTGCTTCATGTGTCTTGGGTGACTGGTGGACAAAAAGGTGGAGGGGCTAGGTGTTTAAGGCCTTGTAGACCATGGTAAGAACTCTTGATTTTATTCTGAGTGAGAGAGGTAAGCCACTGCAAGATTTTGAGAAAAGGAACAGCTTTGTAAAAACATGACTTTGGCACTTGTATAAGAAATATAGCATTAAGAGAAGTTTGTCATGGTCCGGAAAGGTTAAGAAATAGAACTTGATCAGCATCCCAGAAGCCTTTCCCATGGCCCCCCTCTGCACTCAAAAAGTTTTCAAACATTTAAATTTATTTAATGAACAAATAAAAGTGTTAATTTTGTTGATTTAATAAATTAATGAGTATTTTCTAAAATATTTGGGTAAAAGAGCAACATATGAAACTGAACTAAATAACATTTTTTTATTTCTGTTATTGCTGATGCTCTTGGCTCAAACTGGGAGTTGGATAAAAAAGATGTGTCTTAGTGAAATGATTTCTAAATGTAAAAGTATTTTCACAAGGAGATATTTACATATATAATATGCATTATGCAGGATATTATTGCTAATGATAGAATAATAGTTTCTCTATCACATAATATCCTCTAGCTTCCCTTTGGTTTAAGTATCTACTTGGATTTCTCCTCATGAAGCTTATAAAGTACAAATAAGGGTGTGTATTTGTTCTGAGTGAATAATGGGTAGTTTGATTTTGGTATGCAGTATATTGTGTTCCTTATAATGTCAGTCATTATTCTATGTGATGTGTATAGCATTCTCAGGTTGATATGTTTAAAATTAATGAAGCATTTGTCCTCCCTGTGAAGAAACTAATAAGGAAATTTTATCCCAATGAATTATGTAGACAGAATTAAATCACTTTCGTTTTGGAGTAGACATTTTCTGAACTCAAAGGCATCCTAACCATTACTATGAATTGATAGGACACTTTGAAAAAAAATGGTGAGTAATTTCAAATCAAAACCAGATAAATGCTGAGAATGCCAGTGGCAGGGATCTTAAGTTTGACATAATTTTGTCCCCAATTTTGTCCTCCAGAGGGATACTTCATTGACTATAGAGCACTTATTGAGTGTCTTCTATGTGCCAGACTCCAGGGTAGTTACTGGGCAACTACTCATTCAAGATCTGTAAATACCTAGTTTCTTCTAGGGTCATAATTTATCTGAGAAAAATGTATATGCAGCTAACTAAGAGGTGTTGTAGCCAGCACCGTTTGCAGCTAGCCTATAGAGCAATTTTCTGTGAATTAGAAGAAGGAAACCCATTTCTCCTAAGATGCATAAATTAGAACAAGTTGTCCCTCAAGGCAAATGTAGTCCTATCACTAGATGGTTCAGAAAACTGAAGGCATCTTTGGGCAGGTACAAAAGCAAGGTATCCTACCTCCACCCCACTTTTTTTTTTTTTTCCCTCCTGGAAGATGCATTCCTATGATAGGACACCAGCTGGACAAGTGGACTATTGGTTGGATTTATGTTTTCACTCTCTCCCCTGGGTACTTTTGTGCAATGCACAAACTGGATAACCATACATGGTAGCCCCACAGTTAATGGTCTCACTGTGGAAACCCTAAGCAGGCAATTATGCTAGATAGTATTTTGGGAAGACTCCTCAGAGGATGGAATATTTGAATATAAAATATGAGAGCTAAAAGGTAGTTTTTGACAATCACTGAATTGATAGGCAATTTCAATAAGAAAAAAAGTCAGAAACATGGCATTTTCACACTTTCTGTAGTGGGAAGAAATTTGATAGGGCTGAAATAAAAAATTCATAATTGGGAGTGATTTGAATTGTGCCTGGAAAGAACGTCTTATGCCTGATTATGAGGAGTCTGGAATGCCCTGATAAGACATTTGGACTAAACAGAGCAGTTTTGGATTACTGTTGGAGAAAAACTTGGAAAGGTTATAAAGGATACTTGAGTTAGAAGAACATTCCATTTAGCACCACTTGCAAATAGAATAGAGTTGAGACAGTGCAGCTGATAACTGCTTTGAGTTGCGATATGGCAGACAGGGCTGCTGTCTTTTTCATGACAAGATTGGAACATGTCTTGGAAATTTAAATGATACTACTAAAAGTGTGAATACATTGACCCATTTCAAATTTTCATAAGGGTTTTTCTCTAAGTAGGCCTATTTATTATCATTATCAAAGTAATAGGTAAAATAAATAAATAAATAAATAAATAAATAAATAAATAAAGTTATATGAATAATGGAAAATGTGTGAATACAAAGCCAATGAATTATTCATGAAGTCCTATGAAACTTTAAGAGAATGTCAACCTTATAAGGGCTAGTACATCCTTTAAGTTTCTGCACATATACATTGCTATGTAATAGTTTTTATGCCAGCTTAGTATAGCAGATACTTCTGAAAGGAACATCATTTAACTATACTGGAAAAGAGTTGACTTTTTGATTGGTAGGGTAACTTTATAACCACAGAATAATTTTACTTTCCTTTAATGCTCTGTCAGTACTATAATATTTTGCTTTTCATTGTCCTGGTGTGAATTTATCTTCTATGATACATTTTAAATTTAAATTCTTAAAGTTTATTTTTTAGTATATGTTAAAGATGAATACATCGTGGACTCAGATTGAAGTGTAACTATCTCATGACCTTTTAAAATGATGTATTACTTGATTATGTGATCTTATCCAATGGGGAAGTTAACTTTTAACTTCATCAGAGAAAACACTCAAGAATAATAATGATAAATGATCTTTTAAAATATTTTCATATTTCCCAAATTCATTCACACTGTTCTCCTTTTTTGTCTCTTCCTTTGTTTTGTGACTTTCATGGTAAGTTCACAGTAAGGCAGGCTTTGGGACAATGTTTTTCCTACTTCTCTTGAATCAGGCAGAATACTAGACATGTGGATCAGGAAAGAGAGGCCTTATTTTTTATCATAAAAATGATTTTTTAAAAAAATTGCAGTTGACAAATATGGGAAAAATGGAATGCTTTCCTAAATCTTTCTCACCTCTGGATGTAATAACTCTCAGGTTTGGAGCATATTCTTCCATATATATATATATATATATATATATATATATATATACATACACACACACACACACACAGATAGAACAGGAAGATTTGATCAGCTTTAAAATTGTCACTGCTTAATTATCCATTTGATACTGAAGTCTATACTAGATTCTTGAGCTTGACAGAATCTTGTCTTGATTTTCAAGTTTAGAAAGCACAAGTATTTCATAGAGTCATATATTCTGAACATATTTCAGGCAGTTTTTAAGGTTCATTATAATCAGAGGTTGCTTGTGTTTAAAAATTGTGAAATTACTTGCTAAGAGCATACATTTTGTTCTGTGAGTGATGAAATGTTTGATTTAAAATAAATTAATCTGTTGAAAAGTTAGAAGGTAGGTTGGAGAGCTATGATGCTGGAAACAAGAAGGTAGGTTAAGAGAGGTATCTAAGGACAGGAAAGATTCTCAGTAACAAAACAGGCTAAGTGGAGAATTGAAGTATCATTCACTGCTGCTCAGACTGCAATAATAGTTACTTCTTGCTGACAGTAGGTCTGAAGACCTAGTAAGAAATCTAATGGTTCATAGTGATCATGACCCAGGCCTTCTTCCCATCTCAAATTCAAACTGTCAAAAGATAATAAAGATTCATTAGTCATTATCCAATACAAAGTACTTCGATTAGAGCTCTCTGCCACTCAGCCTCTTAGAATCTCTAGACCTCCTCTGTACGCTCTTTTTAGGAGGGATCCATCACTGATCCAATTAACTATGTCTGTAGTGGTAGACGAGTATAGCACATTGATTGTATGGTGACTGCTGCATACTGAATTTCTCAACATTGATCTGTGAAAATTAGACGCATTTTGGGGGTTTTTAGATTGGGCAGTAAAATTACAAGGCTCTATATGTGGCCTTATATTAAAAGACACTGACATGGGAGCTCAGATATTGGGGCCTTTTGGTAAATTGTTATTGGTCCAATTTCTTACTGCTTCTAATATCCATGCCTTTTGGTATTTTGTTTTTTAGGTTGAAAAAATGTTTTACTAGATAATAGTAATATTTATTTATTTATACTAGATAATAGCAATATCATCTTTGTACCAATGTAATCATAAAATATAATTTTTATATGGAGGAAGGGGTCTGGAAAGGGAAAAATGCCTAGGTCCTACAAATGTCAATACTCTGCCCTGTCATAAGGTGGACCTGTGGGCGTGGGGGGCATGCTGGATCTGTGCATATGGGGCACAGGTGGTTGCTCAGACTTCTTTTGTCCCCTTCCACCTCCTGGACTATCCTTGGACTTATTTCAGCTGTGTTAACATGCCTGTTCTTAATTGCAGCCTGTGCAGTCACTCAGAATTTAATGCCAAATGCCAGATGCTTTTCTGGGGAAGCAAGCCCAAGCTTCTTATTAGATTCTTAGAGGAGTCTGGAAAGACGTAGCTCTCCTGTTCAGAGTTGCTGTGTTGAAGCAAAAAGCATCATGATGATGTAAGAGGTACTTAAGATGGTGTGAGACGATTCAGAGGGGCCACTGTGATGCCCCTAGAGGTCTCATGGTAATGTGAAGAGGTACCATGATGACATAGATGAACTGTGATAACAAAAGGTGCATGATGATTTAGAAGACGTTGGAACATGTGGCTTGCTTTCCATTTTCCCTGCTGGATACAAATGGAATTTGGATATAGCTGGGAACTCTCAGGACTTGGGCTTAAGGTTCCACAGGGTCTAATCCACTGATTTCTCTTTTGTGCTTAGATACTTCCTCCCCCAAAGGAGCTTTGAAAAACTAGCTACCTGCCCACACACTGAGATTGACATAGAAAAAATGTGTTGTCATAAGTTTAAATAGTTGCAAAGAAGGAAATTTCCCATTTTTGTCAAAGTTGATTTTTGTGTGTGCATCATAATACATGTAAAACTGAACATCTTGTCCATTTTGCGTTGTATGGTTCAGTGGCATTAAGTATATTCACATTGTTGTACAACCATCACCACCCTGTATCTTTAGAACTGCTGTTTGCTATTTGACCTTGCAATACCTTCCAGTGGAAATGCGCTTCACCTCTGGACTCTGGGCCTGGTCATGTGATTTTCTTTGAGTAATAAAAAGTACGCAGAAGTGATAACGTGCCAGTCCAAGACTAGGACTTTAAGAGACATCACATATTTGTTTGTGCTTTTGCATTTCTGCCATGGATGTGAGGAAAACATTCTTGGGGAGAATGAGAGATATGTGAAGTTGATCCAGCTCTGACCTTCAGTTTACAGCTGCGCAGTTGAGCCCAGCCTAAATTAGTTGAACCCCAAATGACTCACTGATGAATGGTCAAAACACTTTATGTTATATAGCACAGAGAGTTTTGTGGTGGTTTGTTATACAGCAATAGATAACTTATACGGGCCTAAACTTGATTAGTGGCAGTGCGGGAGGAGAGAATGTAATAAAGGTCATGCTCTCCTTCTTGAAACACTGTCCTTGAGTTCTGTGACATCATACTCCTTGTATACTGTTCTTCTCTGGCCATTATTTCTGTCTTCTACCTCTTAGTATTACAGTTCTACAGTGATTAATTTTCTTATTTTGGAGTAACCTGGCATTCATGGAATAAGCTCCATTTGGTCGTGTTCTATTATCTTTTTCAAAAATTGGATTCCTTAAAGAATATATTTTGTTTAGGTTTTTTGGCTTTATGTTGCTGAGAGATATTGGTCTATAATTTTCCTTTCCTGTAATGTGCTAATACTATTTGGAGTCAGTATTAAGCTAATCTTAGAAAATGAATTGGAAGATTTTCTCTATTTTCTGAAGCAGTTTGTGTAAAAGTGTTTTTATTTCTTCCTGAAAGATTTGAAAGAATTAACCAGTGAAGCCAGCTGATCCCAGACTTTCTTTCTGGGAAAGATTCCTTTTTAGGAAAGGTTTTGGGAAAGGTTCAGACCTAGGGCTATTGAGAGTATCTATATATTCTTGTGTCAGAAATAATATTTTTCATTTCTCAACTTTTATTAAAATATCAAATTTGTTGTTACATGTTTGTTGCAAATATTTTATCTTTTTTATGATTAAAAGTCTCTAGTGATGTAACATTTTTATTCCTGAAATTGTCAATCTGTATTTTTTGTATTACTTTGATTAGTTTTGTAGGGGTCAGGCTCATCAGTTTCCTTATTCATTTCAGAGAAATTATTTTTGGATCTGTTAAGTTTTTCTACTGTACATCTGCAGTCTATTTCATTGATTTCTGCCCTTACGTGATTATTTTGTCTCTTCTAGTTTCTTTGTTTTAAATTTTCTGTTCCTTCCTAACTTCTTGAAAGTTTAAGTAATTTATTTTCAAATTTTCTTCTGGTGTCCTGAAAAGGAACTTTTGTTTTGCTTCTGATCATTGCAGAATGAGCCTTCCACTGACATTATCTGCCACCTTCCCTCACGGAATGGGAAGTTCTTTCTTTTTAAATTCCTATCCCAGTGAAGGGAAACACTCTTCACCTAGTTGTAAAACTCCAGATACCTGTAAGAATTCTCACTTTTTTTTTCTCAAAGGATAAATTTCTTTTTTGCTATCACTTGAGTTAATACTTAAACTATGAAATTAATACTTACATATGAGAGGCAGTTTAAATATTATATATGGGTTAAATGTTTGAATAGCATTATTTGGAGAGAGGATATGTTTATTTTTTTTTTTTTACAACTAACCTAATATCCTATTATAGTATGTAATTGAAATTAGAAATTAAATGATGGAGTATACATATCAGACAACTATATCAGTTATCTTCTAAATAAACTTCTTATATAGTAAGTAAGCACTTCATGCAATAGAGACTCAAGCCATATTTAATTCTACTTTAAATAGTGCCAGGGCCCTTTACTCCTCATTGCTATAACTTTTACAGCCAGTTTGTCACGTTGGCTTTAATTAAAACTCTGAGCACATCCTTGTCACTTTCATAGCTGTAAATCAGTATCTGGTTACTCCTCTTACTACCTTAACAGTCAAAAGGAAAGTGCAACCAGTTCTTCTCCAATGAATCAAGTAAAAGTCCTCTCTAAGGTTCTTATTGCTCTTACTTGGGTCACCTGTCCATTTGTGGTCAATCACTATGTTTAGAGTAATGAATTAGTCTGATTGTATACATCTGAATCATATGCCCATTATGAGGGTCATAAATGAGAACAGTCCATATCTATAAACCCCAAAATCAGAGGGATATCAGGAAGTTCTTCTAGAATGAGGGTGAATGTATAATAAGCAAACAGAAACTGCAGATGACAACTATAGATAGTGAGAAGAAGAAATTAGACAAGAACTTCAAGTTTAAGTAACAATGGCAGTGGTATCATTTATAAGCTTAGAACTGGTAGTCATTAAGAGAGTGAAAGTAACTGTCCCACATTGCAGTTTAACTCAGGACATTGATACTCTTGGGATCTAAACTAGTTTTTAACAGATAGAGTTATCTCTACTGAATGCCAGTAATCTCTTCCTGAAAATCAGATGTCCTGCATGGAAACACTAACCAAGAGCCTATTTCTCATTATTTTTAAGTGGAAAAAATAATGCAATTCATGAAAGCCCACACCTCAGCAAATTTTCTAAATATGACTAAAATATAGAGAAATGCTTATAAGTAACACATTATCAGATTAGAATGTAAGAAGCATAAAACATGATGTTCTGACCATCAACAATACAGTTTATAATTAAAGGTACTTTGTACATGACATACATAATGCTTATTCCCTTCATTAGCACTTTTTCAAAATCTCCTCTCCTGATTCTGACAGTATAATACTTCTATTTGGAATGTAATGTAAGATTTGTTTATGTTTTGTTTTGTTTTAATATTGTGTTGAGTTTTGGGGATGTAAATTTACAATTTTTCCCCAATATAAGCGTTGGCTGAAGATGTCATTTTCAGAGATATATACCTTCTATGAAACTTTACTTGTATTATAAATGTATATATGTCAGTTTTTTGTATCTCTATATTATAATGCCTTGACATTTAAAAAAAAAACTTTTCTGGCTGAAGAGGGATTGTCCCTCGCTGGGTAGCTAATTCCCAACAAAAATAATAACTTGCCTCTATGCATGCTTTTCATATATAAACCAACCAGTCCTGAGTTTGTACCCCCCAAGTACTTCCTTATTTAGTTCTCCTTCACCACGCCAAAACTTCTCCTGCCCTAAATTATCCCAGAGTCAGGTATGTATGAGGTGACTAAAGACCACTCCTATAGACTAAAGCCTGCCAGAATTGTTTATTTTATTTATTTTTATTTATTTATTTATTTATTTATTTATTTATTTATTTATTTTAAAGATTTTATCTATTTATTTGACAGAGATAGAGACAGCCAGCGAGAGAGGGAACACAAGCAGGGGGAGTGGGAGAGGAAGAAGCAGGCTCATAGCGGAGGAGCCTGATGTGGGGCTCGATCCCAGATCGCCGGGATCACGCCCTGAGCCGAAGGCAGACGCTTAACCGCTGTGCCACCCAGGCGCCCCCATGCCTGCCAGAATTGTTTAAACTAACCAATCCTAAACTGTTGGCTCTATCTTCCTTTCCTGTGGAAACGCCAGTGAAGACTGTGACCTAAACTTTCCTCCTCGCTCCTGTCTTCTGGCTCATGACCACCCTAGTCATTTCCCCTGTGACCCTGCGTGGCATGTGGTGACCCTCTCTCTGGGACCTGTGAGTGTAATACACTTTTTCCTACTAAGCCTCATTCTCATTTCCAGCTATGGCTGCACTGACTGGCATACCCTATCCAACATGTACATTTTTAAAACATAGCTATAGAATACCCAAGGGGCATTTTGCTAAGGAAATGTTAACTGGAGAGATTTCTCCAGGGTTCTTATAGTGAGCTTGCTTTGGAAATTTGTGAACAGCCCATTGTAGAAAAGAGACATGACAATGTAGAATAATGGCAAGGTATTTGCTGTAACTACTTGAAGCTTGGAATAATGCTTGACAAAAACAATAAGAAAATATGTATACTCAAATACTCAAGTTTCAAAGTAAATAGAAATGGAGGATGATTTCTATTTTTTTACAACTCTCCTAAATAATATTTACTACTTTAAAAATGATCAGCCCTTGCCTGAGCCAAAATGTTAGAGTAAGCAATTTAAATAATCAGGAAAAGCAAGTCTGTGATATCCAAAACCATATCATATTAAGATAAGGTAAAAGTTAGGAAGAAAATGTTACCAAAAACTACTAAAAAAGTCTTTATGAATTTATGAGCAATTGCAATTCTGTAATCCTTAGGTGAGGGAAAGTATTCATAGCTTGGCAAACCTGTCAGAGGGTAGCTATGAAAACAGTAGTGAAATGTTCAGATGAGAGCTGGTATCTGAGTAAAAAAAGCAAAAACAACACTTTAAACCACTTTTAAAATAAACCATTTTTTAATGATATGTCTTTTTTCACCTCAAGTGTCTCTCACCAAGGAAAAGAAACACTTCTAAGTTCTAACAGAAAGTATGAGAGGAAAATAATTACTTTATTAGTATGCTGTGGAAGAAAGAAGATGAATTTTATTGTCACACAAACATGTACACTCTCAATTTCCAGGGATACAGCAAGGAAATTTTTAGTGAGATGATGGGAATGTCTTAAGTTCTATAAGACTTGGTCTCTTCATTGGTAAAATTATGTAATATCTCAAATACCATAGAGTTGCTGTGAATTTTAAATTAGCTTAAGATTGGAGAACTTATCACTTTTATTTATTAACATCAGCTCTGCCATAACTTATGTTAAAAATTAACTGTGGAACAGACTCTGTATAGTAGTCTAATAAGATAAGGAACTAAATTACAATCTACAACCATTTTTTGAAGATTCTTCTCTTGCTGTTTTAGATTTGATGTGTTTGGTTTTTTTCTATATCCATAGAAGATAGAGGGGAAAAAATTACAAACCTTTTTTTCACACTCTATGGAGAACTGAGCCTGTGCTTAGAGCATGTATCACTGTTTATGCGGAGAAGTCCTCTGAAGTTGTTCTGGTATGGTAAGCTCTTTCTTGACTGACAGCCTAATAAATTCAGCTTTGATTCAGACTGTTTTGGTGATTCGGGTTCATTCTTCAACTGTAGCATCTTCATATACATTTAGTAGTAAACTAAATGTTTACTGATGAGGGAGCAGAAGGCTAGCTGAGGACAGACAGAAGCTGACACCGGACAACCCACCCCACCATGGGATATATGTGACATTTTTCTGGCACTCCTGGCTGCCCCAAAAGAAAAACAAATAGTTAATTTATGGAGATTTCAATCCCGCAAGACATGAGTCTCCCTCAGTTTACAAAAGTTTTAGCAATTTACAAGAACAAAGCATTTCTATCAATGGCCTAGCTTCCAGAAGGGAATATAGATACAATTAAATGTCCTTATAATCTGCAGCCCATTGACAGATACTTAAAAGGGGCAGAGTGTAATGTTCATCCAGGAAGCTCCCAACTATCTTACTGTTAATGCCTTACTAGAAAGAAAAACAACCTTAATGAGAATGGCAAGGCCTCTGGTATCTTGTAGGTCCTCTTTAGCAGTTCTTTTGAAAGTTCTTTTGAAACCTCCCTTTTCCCTTACCTCCCCCAACCCCATAGTATATAATCAGCTGCCCCTCACAACCCCAGGGCAGCAGCTCTTTCTGCCCCTGGGTCCTGTCCTCCTGCTTTAATAATACCACCATTTTGCACCAAAGACATCTCAAGAATTCTTTCTTGGTCGTTGGCTCCACACCTCACCCCACCGAACCCCACCAATATTCCAAAGCTCCATCAATATCAGCATCTGAATATACCTCAGTCTGGGGCTCTCTGAATGGTAACTGTGTAATTCTTTAAAGTGATTTTTAAGGATCCAACAAGTGGATTTGATATATTCCACCTACCCTCCAAATTTAGTGAAAATTCCTTTATTATTTACTGTATGATATCAGGGCCGATGGACAAGATCATTTTATTTACTCTATGTACATGACTTCATTTGGCATTTGTTTTACTTCAGATTTTCAGTTAACTTGGTCATCCATAAGAAAATTGTTTCTTCTGCATTTTCTTTCACTAATAAACAGTTTAACTAGAAACTTGGAAACTTTTGAAATTCTGAAGTTGGCTGTGATCCTGAGCTTCTCAGAATTTAGATGCTTTCTGTTTATCTAGTACCTCTGTGATATTTGTGATTGTTGTGGAGAAGAAATTTTCCTCTCTTTTTCAAAGATTCTTCTGGCTGGTCTAATAATTAAATCGTCTTGAGACAAATTAACAGGAGAAAATCAACGTTAATTTTGTATGTTCAGGAACCACACATACATGAAGGGTTTAAAGACAGAAAGGTAATGTGGTATATATGCCATCCTAAGCTAAAGAATTGGAGGGGCTTCAAAGGGGAGGAGGGCTAGTCACAGGGTACTAAGAAAAGCAGATGTTTGGTAATTAGATGTTTACCCTGCCATACAGATGTGTCATTCAGATGAAATTTATCTGTGTTATAACTCTTATTCTGGAGAAGACCTCCAATTTGGATTCTTACAGGTTGTTAAGGGAGGGGCACAAGTTTCTCTTGAGCGCCTGGGTCTCTATTGCTTTGATCTCAAAATAGTCCACAGGTCATAGTGGCACATTTTGGGGAGACTTTTCCTGAATCCCTTCATGATTTAAAACAAATATGTATTTGGTCATTCAGATAACCAAAATATATTTCTCATATGTAACATTTGATCCTTGAACAGTATTGCGTTTAGGGATGCTAACCCACCGTACCACCACCACCACCACACACACACAGAGTGGAAAATCCACATATAACTTTGACTTCCTCAAAACTTTACTAATAGCCTACTGTTGCCTGGAAGCCCTACCCATAACATAAACAGTCAATTACACATATTTTGCATGTTATATGTATCATATACTGTATTCTTACAATCAAGTAAGCTACAGAAAAGAAAATGTTACTAAGAAAATAATAAGGAGGAGAAAATATATTTATGGTACTGTAAAAAACCCATATATAAGTGGGGCAGTTCAAACCCTCATTGTTCAAGGGTTAATTGGTTTTGGTCTTTGTGGTTTCTGACTTAGAGCTCCTGAAACCCCTGAATTTCCGGTAATAAGGGCAGTAAAGTTGTCTTTTGTTACGTTAATGCATTGAGTTTTGGAAAGCACTTTGGTAATTTAAGGATGTGGCTGGTTGCCAGGACAACCAACCACTTGACTGGAGAGTTGGAACTTCCATTTCTCACCATGCCTTCACCACCTACCAGAAGGGGAGAGGGGCTAGAGATTGAGCTCAATTGCCAATGGTCAATGGTTTAATCAGTCATGCCTGTGTAAATGAATCCTCTATAAAACTCCAAAAGGAGAGTGTTCAGAAAGCTTCTGGGTTGGTGAACATGGGGAGATATGGGAAGAGTGACACACTCAAATGAGCAGGGAAACTCCATATCCCTTTCCCATACCTTGCTGTATGCATCCCTTTCAACTGGTTATTCCTGAATTATATCTTTTTATAATAAACTGGTAATCTAGTGAGTAAATGGGTTTCCTAAGTTCTGTGAGACACTCTAGCAAATTAATTGAACCAAAGGGGGGAGTCTTGGGAACCTCAGATTTATAGTCCGTTGGTCAGAAGTACAGGAAACAATCTGGGCTTGGGTGGTGCATCTAAAGTGGGGGTGAGGGGTAGAGGCTAGTCTTGGAAGATCGAGCCACTAACAAATGGAATTGACACTACTTGCAGGTAGATAGTGTCAGAATTGAGTTGATTTCTTGGACAGTCTGAGTTGATTTCTTGGACAGTCTACTGGTGTCTGAGAATTGTTTGTTGGTGTGGTAGAAGCCCCCACAACACTCACTTAGAATTGGGTCCAGGAACTGAAAAGAGCCACCCTAACTCTGGTTCCCTCTTGTACCTTCTGAACTGATTGGATTCCTCATGATGTTGCTATTGATGAGGGAGCAGAAGGCAAGCTATTGACAAAGAACAAGCTGACACCCCATAAGCCCCCTCACGCTCACCCCCAAGGTGGGATATATATATGACATTCCTCAGGCACTCCTGGCTGCCGTAGAACTAAGGAAAGGGAAAAATAAAGGGTTAACTGGTAGAGATCACAGTCATGCAAGAGCTGAGTTTCCATCAGCTTACAAAAGTGTTACTGATTTACAAGAAAAAAGCAATCTGGGGTGCCTGGGTGGCTCAGTCTTTAAGCCTCTGCCTTTGCTCAGGGTGTGATGGGGGGGGGCCTGGGATCAGAGCCCTGCATCGGGCCCCTCCTCTGGGAGCCTGCTTCTTCCTCTCCCACTCCCCCTGCTTGTGTTCCCTCTCTCCGTGGCTGTCTCTCATTCTGTCAAATAAATAAATAAAACCTTAAAAAAAAAAAAGAAAAGAAAAAGAAAAAAAAATCTTATCAATAGCCTAACTACCAGGAATTTCCTGGAGCCCTAACATCACCCATAATTTCCTGGAGCCCTAACATCACCCTCCCCACCATAGTGCTGTGGGAAACAAAGCCAGAAGGGAATGTAGATACAATTAAATTTCCTCATAACCTACAGCCCATTGACAAATACTTGAGATACGCAGAGTATAATATAAAATTCCTCCAGGAAATTCCCAACTGTCTTAATGTTAATGCCTTGCTAGAGGGAAAAACAGCCTTAGCTTGACAGTGGCCAGGCCTCCAGTATCCTGGGAGTCTTCTTTAGCATGTGAAAATCCTTTTGGAAACCTACCTTTTTCCTTACCCCCGCCCCCCAACTCCCAAGTATATAATTAGTCATTCCTTATAACCCTAGTGCAGCTCTTGCTGCCCACGGGTCCTGTCCTTATGCTTTAATAAAACCAGCTTCTTGCACCCGAGACCTCTCAAAAATTCTTCCTTGGCTGTCTGCTCTGGACCCCAACACTACCCCAAACCACGTCATTATAGCCAAGCCTAGATTTCTGAAACAGAAACCCATAATCTGAATTTCTACTTCTTAATGGAGAACACATTTTAGTGATCGCAATGAAATACTCCAAAGAAAGCACTCAATAAATAGTTATAGAAAACCTTATAGCGAAGTAGAATATTTATCTCTTTTTAAAAAATACTTATTTATTATTTTGAGAGAGAGGATGAGAGCCAGCATGAGCAGAAGGGGCAGAAGGAGAGAGAGAGAGAGAAACTTAAGCAGGCTCCAAGCTCAGCGTGAAGACCGAAGGGGGGCTTAATTTCACAACACAGATCAAAGCCTGAGCTGAAATCAAGAGTCAGGTGCTTAACTGCGCTACCCAGGTCCTCCAGCGTATTTATCTCCTAATAGCAGACTTCTAGAATCTGGTTCCATAGCAAAGAATAGAGTGGTGATTTTACACTGAAAGAGATCCCTAGACTACTGCTCTGCAAATCGACATGGAAATGTTGGGGTTTGGAGCAAATGGTCAAGAAGGAATTCTTTGATGTCTTCGGTGCAAAAAAGGTGGTTTTATTAAAGCATGGGGACAGGACCTATAGGCAGAAAGAGCTGCGATGGGATTGTGACAGGTGACTGATTCTATACTTTCAAGCTGGGAAGGGGTTAGGGATAGTTTAAGTCTCTAAGGAATTTTGGAAGCAAGGTTTCCAGGACCCTGAGAGTGATGTAGTTTTTGAATATAGGTGAGGTTGGGTGTGGGGGGGGGGTGGTCTGGAGCTGATGGCCAAGAAAGAATTCTTGAGACATCTTTGGTACAAAATGGAGGTTTTATCAAAGCACGAGGACAGGACACATGGGCAGAAAGAGCTGCTGCTGCTGCTGCTGCTGCTGCTGCTGCTCCCTGCTGCTGCTCCCTGCTGCTTCCTGCTGCTCCCTGCTGCCCCAGGATTGTGAGGGGCAACTGATCATGTACTTTGGGCTGAGGAGAAGTAAAGATAAGGGAAGTTCCAAAAGGATTTTCATATGCTAAAAACTCACCAGAGGTAGGAGACCTTGCTATTGTCAAACTAAGGTTGTTTTTCCCTTTAGCAAGGCATTAACATTAAGACAGGAGCTTCCTGGAAGAAAGTTTTACTCTGCCTGCATCAAGTACTTGTCAATGGGCTGCAGGTTATCAGGACATTTATTTGTATCTATGTTTCCTCCTGCCTTTGTTTCCCACATCATACCCCCCTAAACAGTTTTGATCCTTAAATCTTTTTAAATCTTTTTAAGGTTGCTGAGGATGGAGCATCTCATCTTCTGTAACTTCTTCTTGCTGAATAGGGGCATAGAGATGTTGGGGAATTTATATGCATAGGATTTATCAAAGGCAGAGGCAGCCAATCCAAGGTAGACAACGTATATGAACCTTTTTGAGTAGAAAGGATCATCTGTCAGCTGGAAGTTATGGTACTGAAGGAGTCTTGGCACCAGGCAGGGAGTCACCAGAAAAGACAACAAAAGAAGGTTATTATGATAAGAAAGAGAAGCCTGAACAAAAAGACCTTTCGTAGTTAACTAAAATTTTCCTCCAGTCCTTTATAGTTGTTTTGAGGAGAAATTTGAGGTCTTCCTCAGGTTCACAGGAATAAGAAGGCATGTTAGTTTGCTCGTTGGTTTTCTGCGAAGGAGATACAGGTTTTATTCTAGGTATATGAGCCCATGAAGAGTGTCCCTCTAATTTTACTGCAGTCGGAGTACTTAATATGACCCGGTGGGGGCCTTCCATCTTGGAGTTAAATCCCCTGCTGTGTTAGACTTCCAGTCCTTTAAATAAACCATGTCTCTGGGATTTATAAGTTTATATGGGGTAGGGTGCTCGTGACTGTCACATGGGGTTTAGGGAGGTTATGGTTTGCATATTCATTTAGAGATTTATGAATTAACCCGGCCTCAAGTGAATAATTAAACAAAGCATTATAGTCTCTATAAGTTGATAGGTCTACAGTGAGAAAAGATTTTTCATATAGTAACTCAAAAGGACTTAAAACCCTTTTGGGTGTTTTGGGGCAGTCTTCATTTGGAGAAGCCCTACTGTTAAAAGAGTAATCCAGTTTTCTTGAGTCTCAATGCTTAAAATCTGGTATTTCCAAAATGTGTTATCGAAATATTTTCTCTCTATAATAACCCTCATTTTTAATCAGAGGTAGCCAAATCAGACTATTGTTTGTAAAACAATTCCAATTTTAACAAAACTGGCCCAATGATTTATCTAAGCCCAGCAAGAATAGCGAGTGATCATATAGATTTTTTAGAATCCGCTCTGTTGGAACTTTTTATAAGGATCTCTAGGTTGAACTTTTAGTAGTCTCTCTAGGCCAGAAGCCAAGCCAAGTGCTTGCCATCAGACACGCTTGCAATACCTGTAGATTTAGGTGGATTCCTCTTCTCGAGGTCCCCAAAGTATCCTTAGGTTACCTCACCTGCCAGGAAATGACATTCTTTACTCACCTGGTAAGGCTGCTGGGAACTCTGTAAGGAAGGTATCTGTGGAGTTATTCTTAGAAAATATATCGGAAGGCCTAAGGAGTGATTGTGGAAGCAGCTGAAATGTCAGCGGTGTTCCTGTTCTCTGGCTATTGAACACAATGGCCGGATAGGAGCAGGGTCCCACAGTCCCCAGGAGCAGGGCCTACGTTAGGTGTTACGAAAGAATGTGACCCTCAGTCTCCCCTTCCTGCACCTGGTGATTGCTAGTCCAAACATCCTGCTCCTCCCATCACCCCATGACTGATTCCCTGCGTGCCTACTCGAGAATGCAAGCCTGCTTTATGGCTTCAAGATATTTGCCATCCCTTTTTACTCCTTTCCATGCTTTGAGGTTGTCCTTGCTTTTCAGATAAAAAACAAAATAAAAGCTATGTGCAGGATTTAGCTGCTGCTGCTTTCCCTTGCAGAGGCAGACCTGCACAGCCGCTCAGATTGGTGTCTGAGAACTGTATTTCAGTGTGTGACAACAGTATCAGGCCAACATTTCCAAGGGGCTCTATTGGCTCCATGCTTTATAGCGTCAGCCTTAGTTCCTTATAGCTGTATGGTCATACTTGAGTCTATTCATGTCTCTCAAATATGACATTCCAGTCAAAGCCTTAGTAAAATAACCAATGTTTCCAACGGTGTCCTGTTACAAGGAGAAGAGATTCTTTTTGAACTTATGCAAATGACTGTAATTGCCATTAAAGAAAGAATACTTTGGAGACCTTTGAATTTCAGAGGGTTTGGGTATAGAGAAGTTAAATGCTTTAGTTTGTTCACAATGCATACTTTATTACATTTCTATAAGTAACAGATATCTTAAGAGAAAGTTTCCTTAGTCTGGAAGAGCAAACAGAGAACCAGCAATGTTTTAAACAAGAGTCATAAAGTATGATTATCCTTAGTTTAGTTAGTTCTGGAAATTTTTACCAATTTCAGTTTTATAATCTTAAACATATTGAATACCTGTATTTGTCCTAAAAATCTTTTTTATGAATCCCCTTGAAGATGAAACACATTTTGCAAGAGCATAAGAATAACTATAAATGAAAAACTCAAAAATGGACATGGTTAGAGATCTGATGAGAGGTTACAATATATCTGGCAAGGAAATCAGGTTATTTCTGTGACACACAACACTTCAATAATCAAAATATCAGGTAATGTCCTATATCACAACTTATTAAAACTTTAGGAACTGTATATCATTTCTAAATAGTTCTAGCATTTACCCAAATGTAACCTAAGGCTTATTATTTGCTTAACAATTCTTCCACAATAACTTAACATACTAAATTAAAAAGGCTTAATGAGTCAGAGACTTTATTTACAATTTAAATCTTGGGAATTTGTTAAAGCCCTAGAAAGTTTTTAAGCACCTGCCTAAATAGGATTACAGATCATTACAAAAATTATTTTTATTTAACCAAGGTGACAATAAGACATTCGAAAGGCAAATATGTAGGGTTATATAGCTGTTACCAAAACGTAGCTCCTCTAATATTGAGAAGTTTTAACTAAGTGATCAAAGACCTATAAAGACAAAACATAGAGACTGGTTTTCTGGGCAGACAAAAGAGAAAACCTTCGTTTACGTTTTATCAAGAGCAGACCAATAATTCAAGGAAACCTTGTCTTCTGAACAGAGAGAAAGGCAGAATTTCAATCTTATGCTACAACACTTTCAAAATCCATTTTAATCTTAATCTGTCCTGACCACACCTAAAATTTCTTTCCAAAGATTTCCCTTCACAAAGCTTCTACAGCTTTCCTTTGTATCCAAATTTTGTCCACAGCCATTTTTTTTCCAAACAACCAGTCTCATTTAGGACAAAATTACCGTCTTTTACCTTGAACAAAAATGCATTCCCATTCCTTACATCTTTCTTACATATCTCCTACTTTTTCTACATGCAGAGTTACTTCCCTTATTTGCATCAGTCTTAATTACACTTAGCAGAATTTTGCCCTCTTGGAAACCTTAGTCTCCAGTGAAAACTAAGTAGTAGCAAATTGTGAACTTTTACACCAAAACTCTTTAGACGGCAAATTTACAAATCTATTAAACACAAAGCAGGTTTACCAACAGACTCAAATATCCTTAGTTTCTTTGCAGTAAGAAGTCAAAAGCACAAACCTATGTTCAGTAAGCAATGATTTAGCACTTTATCCCTTTTGGAAAAGACCTAGATGTCCAACAAATTCAATCCCACTTATCACCCAAGCAAAACTTTGATGTTTCAGGTTACCAAAGACTTTGAAAGCTATCTTAACAATTACCCATGAAAGCCTGAGACAGTTAACCATCATTTAAGTCATCTTTTTGCTAACAAATTGCAACAGACATGACTTTCAAGCTTCAGGGTACCTAAGACTTCGAAAACTATCTTAATAGTTACCCATGAAAACTTGAGACAATTAGCCATAATTTAAGTCATCTTTGTGCTAGCAAAATGGAACAGATAACACATGGCTTATTTGACCTTTAGTAAATCTTGGTAGAATAAAAGTTTCAATTAAATGCTGATAACTCTAAAGACAGGTCTATCTTAAACCAACAAACTTAAATTAGTTTAAAAACCCGATTATATTCCACCTGGATTGTCTTTTAAAAGTCACTTTGTTCCCCATTGTCAATTTTTACCTGAGACACTGGTGGGGAAATCTGAAGTGGGCGGGGTTAAGTCCAAGGGGGTGCTCTTCTTTGCTCCTTAATATCAAGGGGATGGGGAGGGGCCACTGGTACTAGAAGCACTGAGGATGGTATAGAAGCCAGTTGCAGGCCGCACCCAGGGTCGTACAGAAACAGGAGGAGAAGGGAGACAAAAGAAGTAAGGTGCAGCCAGGAGGCAGAGAAAGAGGGTTCCCAGTTCCAGGGCTCAACAGCTCCAGAGGAGCAGCCGCCATGTTTTCCTGCCAACAAGAGGGAATAGAAGTCCATGTCAGTCTGGAGAAGACAGGGAATTTCCCTGAAACAAAGGGAGTTTTGGCAGCTGCTTGGGAATATTCCTTGAAGTGCCCATCCTGAGGTAGACTAACCACAGTTGTCTCCAGTTATCACCATTAACTGGGGAAATGAGTGAGGGAGAAGCCCCCACATACCACTAGAGTAACCTGGGTCTGTTAGGAGGAACAGTGTGAGAGAGAGGGAGAGAGAGAGAGAGAGAGATTGGGGGGGAAATCAGAGTCCCCTTTGCTAGGGATGGCCCACGTTTCCTCTAACCTGGGTTTATTTGGAGGCCTGTTTAGATGATTATCCAGTATATCAGAAGAGAGTTTACTGGCCTGGTTACAACCAAACATATTCTGCAAGAAGCCCTTAGGTCTGGGTCCTGATTTAGAGCCTTGAAAGCCTGGGATGAACATAGGGTGCCTCCATCTATCTGCCCTGTTTCCTGCTGAAGAGATGTAACTTATAGGTCCTATTGAGGCCATGCAGTACCTTTCTTAAAGTTTGCAATCCAAATTGTTTCCAATAGGTTAAAAGGTGTCTCAAGGGAGAGTCCTTGGGGACTGAAGAGGAAAGGTCTATTACCTAGAAAATCCACCCCCTGCCCCTCACTCCCGGTGGGATCCCATGTGCATGGTTATGTCAGAGGACCCTGGCGTCAAGGTGACCTGAGGCATTTCCTGAATGAAATCGCTGTGACCACCACCTGCCGTAAAGGCCCTATTGTTGCAGAAAATAAAAATCAGACCTGTGAGAAACTAAGCGACACTTGGAAAAGTAGGAAAACTCGGGTTTACTTTATATTGGTAGACCCAGAGTAGCTCGGACTCGAAATCCTGGGCCCCAGGCAGCAGGGTTACAGAAGTTTTATAGGGGAGTGCAGTGGGTCAGTTTCCAAGGGCTATGCTGACTGCTGGTAGGTGGGTTTAAACTCGGTTGGGGGTTACTGTAGGAGGGAACAGCAGTTAGTGCAGGAAGCTCTTGGCAGGAAGCCTGTTTACAGAAGCAGAAACAGCTGGTTATCTCTTGCTCCCAGCGGGGCTTCTGGTTGTCTCTTGCTATTTCTAGTAACTTTCCATCTTCTGGGACCTGCCCGCCTGGGCCTGCCCTGGGTAATTTTCCTCTTCACTATAGGAGGGACGCCTGACCCCCAGCCCCACTTCCCCATCATTTTGTAGGCTATTCTAGACTATAGTGGGTGCCAGCATATGGACTGAGTTTGCCTTGCTGTGAAGGCCACATGTGCCTGTCTTGCCTTGCTGAAGGTCTCCGGCCAGAAGCAGCTAGGGGAAGGGGATCACATTAGACCAATGAGGAGGAAACCTCACCCAGGAGTCTTAAGATTGGCAGCTTAGCTGGCTGTCCTGTGCCCAAGATAGACAACTTTGTATATGGACAGGAATAAAGAGAGGGCATCAAGTTTCTGGGTCTTATTACCATCCTGGCCAGGGTACTCACTTCCAACCAAAGAGCAGGCTTTCTCCACACCATACCATAGCCACAGGCTAGAGGATTGCAGCCTGAGCTATTGACATAAAAGTGTTCCAGTAAAACCGTGCTCCTTGAAGAGCCCCTGGAATGAAAGTAAAGGGAGAGCAAAGTACTCGCCAAGTATGCACTTATGCTCAGAGTCCAGATGAAAAGACTGGAAGGCCCCACATTGGAGCGACAAATAATGTAGTTTTTGAATATAGGTGAAGTTTGGTGAGGTCCGGAGCTGATGGCCAAGAAAGAATTCTTGAGACATCTTCTGTGCGAAAAGGTGGTTTTATTAAAACACGGGGACAGGATCTGTGAACAGAGAGAGCTGCACTGAGGTTGTGACAGGTGACTGATTCTATACTTTCAAGTTGGGAGGGGGTTAGGGATAGCATAAGTCTGTAAGGAATTTTGGAAGCAAGGTTTCCAGGACCCTCAGGGGGCTAGTTATTGTTAGGAAAAGATAATTTATTACTGTCTAATAAAACCTTCATCATGAGACCCTTCTAATGTAAATCAGTGGGCCCTATGCTGGGAGAATGATTGCTAATCCATATCTTGGGGGTGGAGATAAAGGAAGTTTCCAAAGGGATTTCAGTATGTTAGGTATGTTAAAGTAGACTTACAGGATCCTGGGGGGTTGGGATAATGCTAAACTTGCATTGCCTTTGCCCTTAAGCAAAGTGTCAATATCTAGGCAGCTGAGGTCTCAGAGGAAGATCATTCTGCCTATTTTCAAGGACTTGTCAATGGACTGTAAGTAGCAAGGATATTTATTTATTTATTTATTTATTTATTCATTCACTCATTCATTCATTCATTCATTCATTCATGCATGCATGCATGCATGCCTTGGTTTCCCACATCAAAATCACTTGCCATTGCCTTATTCTAAAAATAAATTGTGATTTACCCAATAGAGATTTCTTCCTCAGATAAGGTTAAATAGATTGTCTCAAAATTATTTTTATGAACGGGCCAAATCATCAAGAAATAACACTAAGCTTCTAATAAATATGAGGCTTCTAATAAATATAAGGGAAGTGAGACAGTGTTAGAGAAAGGAGGGAAATAAATTCAACAGCTTCCCTCACTAAGTAGCCTTTTTTTTGGAAATAAGTCATAGTGGTGCTGAGAAATTGTGTATGGGGAGGAAGTTTAGTTTTCTTTAAAATAATACAAAAATTACATCTCACACATTTTTGGTAATATTATTTTTACTTGTGGCCTTGGATAAAATAACACATTGTAGCAGTAGATAAGCTTCACTTGAAGAAGATGAGCAGGGATCTTTACTTATTTTTTTCGGTAATCTGTAATGGAAGTACTCAGTTTCCTAAGGTGGTTTTTATTCCTTCATCTTACCAAAAGACAAAGTCCTTATTTAGTCTTTTCAGATATCCTGGTAGGAGATTTAAAGCTTTATGTGAACAAGTCAATACTTTTCTTTTGAACATCTTGCTTGATAAGTCTTCCTTTATGAGACACACGATTAGGCCTGAATTTGAACAAAAAGATTCATCAAACCCATCTCTGGGTTTCTTTCATTTGAAACTCTGAAATTTTATGTAACATTGGCATAGTAAAGCTTTTTCTTTTTCATAAACGTCACTTGGATTTAATGTAACTTCTCTGAATTCTTTCAGTTTACTCTTATAACAGAAGGTAGTTGTCCAAAAGAAAACAACAGCAGTGAAAACCCTGAATTTTATTCTAATGATTTAACTTGTATCAACTCTCTAATGGGCCTTTTGCGAATGTTCTAGGAGAAATTAATTGATGAGTCATTAATATTAAAATGTCTAAAAAGACTTTTTGTAAGTTAAATAAATTTTTGAGCCTAAGTTAAACAAACATTTTAATATATGAAAATGGAATCTCCTATCTTGGCTAATTAGTTTTAATTCAATTTAACTCTTAATTATTAGTGATGAGATATGGATAATATTAGTTTGGTAGAATGTGCTTAGATTGGTTTCAAAGTATTTCTCTTTAGGGTATGGCATAGGTTTTCTTTTTAATGCACAAAAATAATGTACTGTGTACATACTACACATATTACACAACTTCTTTTGTTTCTTTAGAAAACACTGATACTTCTTCCAGGTCTCATCATATCCCTCTTTTATGTTTTAATTTTTATTTATTTATTTATTTATTTATTTATTTATTTATTTATTTATTTACTTACTTACTACCATGGCTTCAGCAAATTTTAGTGAATGTTGGGGGCCAATATATTATTTGGTCACATTTCTCTGTGCATTAGGACCACGAGCTTTCTACTGACTAAGCTTCCTTCTTTTTGCATGTGCCTCTGCAAATTTGGGAATTTGGATATACACTGTTGTAGCAGTATTAGTTGTAGGAGTTCACTGAGAGGACATGACCACAGAATGACTGATGAGCTGGACCTGGGCAGTGACAGGCTCCTCATCCCTCACTTGTCGTTGGAATGTACATCTCATCATTATTTCCATAGCCAATTCCCCTAGCCATCGACACAACCTGGGGGTAATAATGTGTTGTTGAGACCATCTTTACTATGTATGTGAGTGAACCCCATTAAGGGCTCTATATAAACATTTAAGGTTCTGGCAAGTAGATGCAGAGATCTATTTTGGCTGGCCAAAAGAAGCCTCATATTGAAGTTCCCTTGCGTATTAAAACTGCCATCTACCAAGCTGTGGGGGTCTGCCTCTTTCTTTGGTTTCGCTTTGTCCTCTGTGTACAGGGGGGTTTTGGATTTCACCCAGGAATCTCCTGAAATTTTGAACCGTAAGTATTGTCCCAGTGTCTGCCCACTTAAATAGATGGTTAGCAAATCTGAACCAAATCATTCCTGAAGAATCTGGCACATATCTTTTTGACTAGTGGCTAAAGTTTTGATAACTCATAAATTAAAATGTTATGTAATTTTTATTTTATTTTTTTTTAAGATTTTGTTTATTTATTTGTCAGAGCACAAGCAGGGGGAGTGGCAGGCAGAGGGAGAAGCGGGCTCCTCACCAAGCAAGGAGCCTGATGTGGAACTCGATCCCATGGCCCTGGGATTATGCCATGAGCTGAAGGCAGACACTTAACCGACTGAGCCACCCCAGCATCCCAAAATATGAGGGCAATCATAAATAATATGACAGAAGAAAAGATATTAAAAGACATTAAGGAGTCAAGGCTCAAATGTGGTTTCTTTGTTTAATTAATATAGCAATATAGGTACTCTGCAGAAAGGTTTTAGTTTTTAGTTGTTTGGGGTTTTTTTGTTTTTTGGTTTTTTTGCATATGTTATTAAAGTTTATTTTATTGTCAGGAAGCCTTTGATATGACTACAGTAAGAGTTCCCTCTTCTATGCCCAATTCATAAAAGCTACTGACAGTTTTCTTTTGTTATTTAAAATTTAGCTTCTCATGGAAGGGAATTTTAGTGTACTGCTTATTTTTTTAAGTTTTCTTTCTCAATGTACTTCATTTTTTAGAAAATACTTGATGTACAGAAGTACTGTGAAGAGGGTAAAGAGAGTTACATTATATATGTATAACACAGCTAGTTTTGTTTTCTTTATTATTAACATTTTGCTTTCGTATGGTACGTGTTACAATTAATAACAAATCTGAATACATTATTATTTAAGTTCATATTTTAGATTTTCTTACGTTTAACCTAATGTCCTCTTGCTGTTCAGTGTCCTGTCCAAGATGCCACATTGCATTTAGTTGTCATGTCTCCTTACCCTCTTCTTTTCTTGAGTGTGAGTTTCTTATACTTTCTTTGATTCTTTCTTTCTTGTTTTTTAATGATCTTGATAGCTTAGATGAATAGTGGTTGGATAGTCTATAGCATGTCCTTCAATTTGAGTTTATCTAATGTTTTTGTTATGGTTCTCCCCAGGTTTATGTGTTATTAGAAGGAAGACTACAAAGCTAAATTTCCATTATCATCACATTGAGGGTACATTATTATTCACATGACTTACCACTGTTGATGTTAATCTTGACCACCTGGCTGAAGTAGTGTTTGATAAGTTTCTCTTTTCTGAGGTCACTTCCTCCCTGCCCTGCCCATATTACACTCTTTGGGAAGGAACAATGCAGCACTGGAAGAGTAGGGATTTATACTCCACCTTCGTGAGGGTAGAATATGTACATAAATTATTTGGAATTCTGAACTAGAGATTTGTCTTTTCTTCCCCACTTATCTGTTGATTAAATCAATTCTATTAGTATGTAATCA
Source organism: Ursus americanus (assembly GCF_024610735.1). Classification (NCBI taxonomy): domain Eukaryota; kingdom Metazoa; phylum Chordata; class Mammalia; order Carnivora; family Ursidae; genus Ursus; species Ursus americanus. The sequence continues at coordinate 30,819,907 of NC_142143.1, forward strand.
TGCATAATATTTTATAATTTTGGTTATAATCGAATACTACTTTATTCAACTTGTCGGCTCTAATTGTTCAGCTTTGGCCATTGGTGCTCTTTCAGTTGGCTCCTGTGTCTCTCTGATGTACCCCATCACTCCTGTGTGTGTGTGTGTGTGTGTGTGTGTGTGTGTGTGTGTGTGTGTGTGTGTGTAACACTCCCTTTCTGACACTGCTAGTTGCTCCAGGCCACCTTGTTTTTTTTTTTTTTTTAAACAGACTTTTTTTTTTCCCAAAGACTCTATCCATTTATTTGACAGAGAGGGACAGCGAGAGAGGGAACATAAGCAAGGGGGAGTGTGAGAGGGAGAAGCAGGCTCCCCCCCCCCCCCAGCTCCTGAGCAGGGAGCCCGATGTGGGGCTCGATCCCAGCACCCTGGGATCATGATCTGGGCCGAAAGCAGACGCTTAATGGCTGAGCCACCCAGGCGCCCCCCCACCTTGTATATTTATTACCCCTAGTCCCAGATTCAGCTGGCTGTCCAAGGAGGGTTGATTCCTTTTATTGAAGAATGATATTAGAAACCATGATCTGGGTGCTAAGTGTGCTCGTTGCTCCCGGTTATGGTTGTTTCCAGGCATTTCAGCTGAAGGAACACAGAAATATCTGTGTGCATACTAATGCTTATATATATATATATACGTATCTCTGTGAATATATCTACACGTAGCTGTCTTTATATTCAGATAAACATGAGTTTACACTGATGTCTTCAACACTAATCCCTCATTCTAGCCTCTTATTTATCTCTAAACTCTTAGTCTAACAGCTAGAAACCTAGCTTCTACCATCTGCCACCCATTGGCTTAATTATTCAATTCCAGTATACATGTATAGCAAGATCAGAATTGTTAGCCTGTGTATCATGGGAAACAGCTTTATTGAGTATAGTTCAGTACTTATTATAGTTTCTTTTGCCATTGGTTGTAGAAACTCCTCTCTGACACTTCCCCCGCCATTTTCTTCATGGAGGTTGTTTTATATGTTTGTAAGCCAGTTATACTGTGTTGTCACATTCTCCCTTCCAATCTTGGATTCTCTAACCTTATAAATTATGTTTAAAATTTTTCCATATGTTCTATATGTTTTGACTAATACATACTATCATATTTCCTTAGTTACAGTTTTGTACAGAATATTTTCACCACATTAAATGTTTCTCCATGCTTCACTGTTTTAACTCTCCTCACTTCCCTGGGAACCCCTGGAAATTCTTTTTCTTGTGGCTATAGTTTTATGCTATTCAGAACATCATTTAATCAAAGTCGTAAAGTAGGTAGCCTTTTAAGACTGGCTTCTTCAATTTATCGATGTGTATTTAAAATTCATTTAAGTTGTTAGGTGGATTTATAGCTAGTTTCTTTATATTGCTACATAATATTTCATTGCATGGATGTACCCCAGTTTATTTATTCCCTATTGAAGGACAATTCCACTGCTTCTAGTGTTTGGAAATTCTGAATAAAACTCTTATAAAATTTACATGAAGGAAGATTTTTGTGTAAGCTTGTTATCAAATCAGTTTGGTCAATGACTAGGAGTGCAGTTGTAATTACTGAATTACATGGTAAGATTATATTTAACTTTATAAGAAAATGAAAACTATCTTTCAGAGTGGCTGTATCATTTTTCATGAGAGCTTCTTATGCTTCACATCCTCACCATTTTTTGATATTGTCAGGTTTTGTTTTGTATTTCAACTATACTAATAGTTGTGTATTGGTATGTCATTGTAGTTTTCGTATTTGTAATTATCTAAGTACAAATTATCTAAGTACAAATGTCATTGTAGTTTTCGTATTTGTAATTACCTAAGTACAAATTTGTAATTATCTAAGCATCTTTTCATATACTTAATATCAGTGTATCTTTGATGCTTTTTTCTATTCAGACATTTTGCCCATTTTTAAAATTGAATCACTTGTATTTTTATTGTTGACTTCTAAGAGTTCTTGGAGACAAGTACTTTGTCAGATATGTACTATACAAGTATTTTCTCCCAATCTGTGGCTTGTCTTTTCATTCTCTTAATGTTTTTCACAAAAATTTTTAATTAAAACAAATCCAACATATCAAGTTTTCATTTCATTAGTCTTGGTTTTGATGTTTTATTGAAAAACTCATTACTGAACCAGTGGTCATGTGCATTTTCTCACAGAGGTTTTATAGATTTGCATTTTACATTTAGATCTTTCATACATTTTAAAAATATTTTATTTACTTATTTGAGAGAGAGAGGGTGTGTGCGTGTACATGTGCGAGTAAGCACACAAGAGGAACAAACAGACTCCTCACTGAGCAGGGAACCAGACACAAACATGGGGTTCAGTCCCAACACCCTGGGATTGTGACCTGAGCCAAAGGCAGACGCTTAACCAACTGAGCCACCCAGGTGCCAGTAAATCTTTGATATTTTTTGAGCTAAATTTTATATAAGGTGTGAGGTCTGTGCCTAGATTCTCTTTTTCTTTCTTTCTCTTTCTTTCTTTCTTTCTTTCTTTCTTTCTTTCTTTCTTTCTTTCTTTCTTTATTTCTTTCTTTCTTTCTTTCTTTCTTTCTCCTCTTTCTTTCATGTAGTAGTTTTATCACCATTTGTTGCAAAGTCTATACTTTCTCCTTTGACTCACCTTTGCTTCTTTCTCAAAGATCAGTTGACTGTATTTGTATGGGTTTATTTCTGGGGTCTGCATTCTATTCCACTGAATTGTGTGTTTGTTCTTTTGCAAATCCTGTAGTCCTGATTGCCAACTTTGTGCAGGATTATGTTAGCTTTTCTAAGTCTTTAGTCATTCCATGAAAACTTTGGAATCAGTTTATTATCAATAAAATAGCTTGCTGGGATTTTGATTAGAGTTTCAATCAACTTTAGATCATGTTGGGAAGTATTGGTATTGTATAATGATATCTTGGAACACAGAATATACCTCCATTTATTTAAATCTTTGATCCTTTCATCAGAGTTTTATAGTCTGCATAGAGACTATAGATATTTTGTTGTTAGCTTTATACCTATTTTATTTGTTGGTGGTATTTAAATTACCTATATATTTAAATTTCAAATATATATTAAAAATCTGATTTTTCTAGATTGACCTTGTATCCTACAACTTTTCTATACTTGTATTAGTACCAGGAATTAGAGAGTCTTTGGAATTTTCTGTCTAGACAGTTTTGTTATCTGCCAACAAAGGCAGTTTTATTTCTTCTTTTCCAGTTTGTATAATGTTTATTTCCTTTTCTTATTGCAGTGGCCAGGATATTATTGAATAGGAGTGGTGAGAGAGGACATATTTTCTTTGTTTCTAATTTTAGTGGAAAAGTATCCAGTTTCTCACCAGAAAATATGATGTCAACTCTAACATTTTTGTAGGTATTCTTTATCAAGTTGAAGAAATTTTCCTCTTCCTAGTTGGCTGATGGTTTTTTCATAAACGGCTATTGTATTTTTTCAAATGCTTTTTTCTTTCTCAGATGATACGATCATATGATTTCTTAATCTGTTGATATGATAGATTAATTATTTTTGAATGTTGAACTAGCCTTTTCTCCTTGGAATAAATCCCATTTGGTTATGGTTCATAATTATTTATACATTGTTGAATTCAATTTATTAATATTGTGTTGAGGACTCGAGCATCTCCATTCATGTGTTCATGAGAATTATTGGTCTCTAATTTTCCTTTCTTAAAATGTTTTCTCTGGTTTCATTATTAGGGGAATAATGTGCTCAATGAATGAGTTAGGAAGTGTACTCTCTACTTTGATTTTCTGGAAAAGAATCTAGAGAACTAGTGTCATTTCTTCCTTACATGTTTGTTAGAGTGTATGAATGATACCAATTTTGGTCCACACTTTATCTTTTGGAAGATTATTAATTAATTAAATTTAATTTTTAAAAAAGATTTTATTTATTTATTTCAGAGAGAGAGCAAGAGAGAGAGCATGAGGAGGGGGGAGGGGGAGAAGCAGACTCTCCACCGAGCAGGGAGGCTGACATGGGACTCAATCTCGGTACCCCAGCATCATGACCCGAGCCAAAAGCGGATGCTTAACCCACTGAGCGACCCAGGAACCCCTATTAATTAATTCTAAAAATAGATATATAACTGTTTTGATTATATATTTTTCCTTGTATGAGTTTTGTAGTTTGTGTCTTTCAAATAATTGATCCATTTGACCTAAATGATCAAATTTGTAGTCACAAGAGTTTTAGGCAATATTCTTTTTTATCCTAAATGTTTATGTGATCAGTAAGGATGATCCCTCTCTCATTTCCAATATTGATAATTTGTGTCTTATTTCCCCTAAGATTAGTCTGGCTTGAAATTTATGAACTTTATTGATCTTTTAAAAGAATCAACAGTGATATTGCTGCTTTTTATATTGAATTCTTGTTTTTGATTTCTGTGATTTCTGCTCTTTTCTTTCTTTTTTTCTGCTTATTTAAAGCTTGAATTGATCTTCTGTCTCTTGTTTCCCAAGGTGGAAACTTAGAATTTTGAGTTTAAATATTTCTTCCTTTTAATACATATATTTAACACTATAAATATATTATAAGTCAGATTTCATTGTAGCTTACAGATTTTGATAAATTGTATTTTCCTTTAGTTAAAAATTTTTTTTCCAAATTATCCTGAGACTTTTTCTTTTGCCCATGTGTTATTTTTAGTGCTTTTTAATCTCCAAATATTAGAGATTGTCTAGCTATCTTCTGTTAATGATATAGTTAGTTTAATTCCACTGTGGCCTGTATTATTTCTTTTAAATTTGATACTTTTTAAAAAAATGTCTTTTGTCTTTGTGATTGTTCCATGTGGGCTTGAGAAAAATGTATTCTGCCATTGCTGAATGGAATATTCAATATTTCTTCTGGGATTTATAAGTTTATAGTAGTCCATTGTCATAGTCCAAGATCCCTCACTCTTCTGCAGTTGAAACAGAGAATTGAATACCTTCATCTCTCAAATCTTTGATGTGGCTCAAATCAATTCTGTCCTTAAGGAATGTGATATTATTTATTGACTATTTAACAGGGAGAAGTCCTGAAGGACCCAAGTGGAATTTTTTGGGAAAGTACCTGCAGGTTCCTTTGAAGAAAATGAGAACAAGGTTTAAATTATATAATTTTCTCAAGGAGTTTCTACCTTCTTCTCATTGGAGAGAATCTGAGTTTATAAACTAGAGCAAGGCTTGGAATTGGGTGAGAGATCATAACTCTCTGTTGTGACTGTCAGGTTACTATTCTGGATGAAACCAACATAAAACAAAGAATCATGAATTGCTGGACATGGACTGCATCTTGTTACATCATTGAAGTCCCCAGACCCAGAACTGTCTTTGTAATTGTTGGTTATATGAGCCAGTAAATTGCCTTTTACTTTTTTTGTCATTTTAATTTAAGTAACTGTTTCTTGCATCTGAAAGAATCATAGTGGCCTCCAATTGAAATTCACAAGTATAGATGTTATAAATCATATGCATTGATTTGCACTTGAGCAGCTTCTCAAGTGGACAACTAAGTAGCATCCTCTTCCAGGATGTATAGCAGCTGGGATTTATATACTCAATGATGATTAATGATTCTTTCAAACAACACTGGGCAGATTGTTTGTGTGTGAGTAAAATGGTAGGGGAGAGTTTCTGACTCCTTTTCCCTCAAGCTTTTCTTCTCTCCCACCCAGTTTATAGATACTGCCAAAGTCTGTGTTGACTCTTTTGCCAAAAATACCTTAGTAGTGGGAATTTTAGTTAGAAAGTAACAGTTAGAACAGGACCTAAGGGGAAAAACATTTCACCAGATAGCACACTGTTTTTACCAATTTGTTTTGTCTACAGAAAGAGTAAACTTGCTACGAAACATCTATGAAGACATTGAAACTAATTCTTTCCCTTCCACATGTCTTCCTTGTTATTTGGGAAATACGTTGCAAATGGTTCCATAAGAAGTCTTTCCTTTTGCAGCTATAATAGGAAAGAATTGAGAGAAACTGATCATTTCCTTTTGTGATAGTTCCTCATGTGACCACCAGAGGAGTAAATATCTGGAATAACAAACCTGGATATAAGATTTTGTTTGAGAAAAGTTTCATACACAGTAGAAATATAATTTCAAGAATCTTTTGTTATGGTCATTCATAGAAGACTATGAATGACAAATGTTATTGATAAGAGCCTGAGTCAGTAAAGCTCATGCTGCTTCAGTCAGCATACATAGATGAAGTTCTAAAATTGCATTTATTATCCTTATAGAATGTTTTTATCATGTTTTTTCATGATATGGATAAAGATATTTTAATTTATTCTCTAAACTACAAAATGAAGTGTCTACACCATTCATTGTTTAAAGATACAGTTTCACATTTGTATTTAAGATAACCTTTAAGGAAACCTTCATATACTTCTCTGTCATTACTTTTTAAAAAACAATTTAGGATTCAGCCTTTAACTTTTTCACCTTAAAACAAAAGTCTTGTTCTTTGTTGGAAAGGCTTTCTTCCTTGATAGAAATGTAATTTTAGTTTATCTACATTGACATTTGAATTTGTATGCATTCATTAAACATTCAGATTGTATAAATAATGCGATCTGTATTTTAACAAAGGAAGCTTTCATGGATGAATAACTTCTTCACTTGGCATTATGACAGCTATTGAGAATTGGAAATTTCTACATTAAAAAATACTGTGTGAAAATGTCTTTACCAAAAAAAAAAAAATAGAATAATTTTAAGAGCAGTTTTTAAATGTTTTTGATGATTCAACAATTTCAAGTATATAAAATATATGTCATATTTTGTATGTTCTCTGGGAGAGTATGTTCATTAAAAAGATATTGTATCCTTGACCAAAATATTCTGTTTTCTACAAATTTATAATGTCTGTACCCTCCTTTACTCCTAGACTAGCACTTCCCTTATGTTCTGAAAAGATCCTTGTCCTCCTATCTTCTTAGTGGCATAGCCTGGAACTTCTCTTTGTATAATAATTCATGGTACAGTTGTCCTGACCTTTCCTTCTGCGGTTTGTTGTTCAGCATGCTTAATCTGCTTGCTTTCTTGACCAGTGACCATCATTCATGTTTCATCCTGAACTTGGGCATGTTGTACCAAAACCTTTATTCATATGTCACATAAGAGCACAAGTGTACTATTTGAAGCACATTGGTGTGTGAGAAAATACATACCAGAGCACCTGTTAGTTTAGATTATGTTTTATTGTTCTTTCAAAATCTTTTTTTTTTTAAGATTTTATTTTATTTATTTGACAGAGACAGCCAGCGAGAGAGGGAACACAAGCAGGGGGAGTGGGAGAGGAAGAAGCAGGCTCCTAGCAGAGGCGCCTGATGTGGGGCTCGATCCCAGAACGCTGGGATCACACCCTGAGCCGAAGGCAGACACTTAACGACTGCACCACCCAGGCGCCCCTGTTCTTTCAAAATCTTAAACCTTGCAAAATACCAGACACACAGTAGTCGTACGGTAAATATTTGCTAAATGAATAAGAATAATGCTCTTTGTGCTTCCAAAAAGAAAAGTCAAGGGAAGTAAGCACGGAAAGTGCAGTAGGACTGTAGAAAGAAAAGAACAGAGAGAGAAAGAGAAACTGAAGGGAGGAAGAACAGTAGGGCCATAGAAAACAGTGAGGTGGCTCCCACTACACGCTTGGACCACAAGGAAGGCAAGAACAAGCAAGGAAGTGCACAGTGATTAAGGGAAGATTTGTCGAATAGCTAGCATGTGCTGGTAATTTTGGAAATATTTGTATGTTCATCCTTAATTTAACATGTATTTATTAAGCACCTACTATATCCCAGGTACTGCTTTGTATCCTTGAGATCCATCATTAAACAAAAGAAAGACTCCTGCCCACATGTAGCTCTATATTAGCACATATTTAGATGGTATATAATTATCATAATAAATAAAGAAATATACTATGAGAAGGGTGAAAAGTGCTATGGGAAAAAGAAAATTGTAGAACGGGAAAATTGTACTGACAGGGTGACCAGGAAGGCATTACTGAGAAACAAGGTCTGTATAAAGAGGGATTGATGGGAATTAGGCAAGCATATGTCTGGAGGAAGATCTGTCTATGCAGCGGGAACAATTGTAGCAAAGATGCTTAGGAAGGAGTTTTCCTGGGTGAGGGAGGCACAGCATAGAAACCAGAAGGGCTGGAGCAGAGGGAGCAAGGAGAAAAGCAGCAGGAGATTAGGTCAGATTTAATGGTGAGATGGAGAGAGCAGAGAAACATCATGAACGTAGTAGGTATTTGTCTTTCACTCTGCGTGAGATGGAAAGCCATGGGAGGGATTAGGGTAGAGGGGTAATTTGCCTGTATTTTGTTTAAAAAGCATTATCTTATTCAGTCCTTATAAAATACCCTATGAAACAGTGTTTCAGCCATAATTATTTTAGATGCAACCAAACCAACTGAAATTGGATTTCACTTTAAAGGTTGTTTTGATTTGTTTTGTTTTTTCTGGAGCAGTGGGTCTCAAGAGAAATGTTTCTGAGAATGGCTTAGAGAATTAATTGATGCTTAATTCTGTGGGCATCACTGTGGGCTTGCCCTTCCCCTGGTCTTCCCATCATACATGGTGGTGAGGTGGTTGCTGTAACTCTAGGAATCGCATCTTCACACAATAGTCCTCAAAGGCAGGAAGAAAGAAAGTTTCTCACTCTTGATCTTGCTTTCCTTCTCACTCTCACACTTTCTCATTCTGTCTTTATCAGGGAGTGAAATCGTTTCCAGAAATCTCTAGCATGTTTCCTATGAGGTTCCTTTGAACAAAATCAGATCATACTACACGTCAAACAATAAACCGACTACTAATTGGCAAGTGGAGAAAGAATTACCATCCATCAAGAGATGTCATCTGGGGCAGGACATAGCTACATGATATCTGAATAAAATCAGAGCTGTGTTAACCAAGAATAAGGAGAAATCACTGATGAGTAGGCAAATGATAGTGTCTTCCAGAGGCAATAGGTTTAATTATGTGTGTTTATAGGTGAATAGAGATTTAGAGAGTCTTTATAACTCTGCTAATGTAAAACAACTAGAAAAGGCAGAGCAAGGATTGAACCCCAGATCTGTCTGGTGTGTGTGTGTGTGTGTGTGTGTGTGTGTGTGTGTGTGTTTATTTTTTGCTAAAGCAGACTGGCTCCTCTATAACTATGCCATACTGCTGTGGGAATTGTTGTAGGGGGACCTTTATCCAGATGGCAACTGCTATTAACTTACTACTGTTGCATGAATTGTTTAATGCTTGCTGACAAGACAAGCATATTTTCTCTCTTTAAACAGAGTCCATGTAAGAATCCAAATATTAGTTAAGAAAGAGGTTTATGGGTAAGCAGAATCTCTTGCAATGGTCTAGTTGCAAACCACAGAACCAACTTTAGCTAGTTTAATCAGAAATGAAATTTAATAAAAAATATGATAGATCATAGAATCCATGGAAGCTACACAGTCAGAAACATTATTGAAGTTATTCTAATAGCCTGCTGGCAGGCACAGTCTTTTTACGCCCGAGTCCAAGAATTGGGCAATTGTTGGACATCTCCACAAGGACATCTGCTACTGCTCTCCTTGAAATCTCTCCTGGACATGACTTTATTTATCCAAGCATCATCTCCTATGTGTCTTATTTGCAGAGCCAAAGACATGCCTGTATCCTATCTGCTAAGGAAGCTGGGAAACAGAATTTTTTGGAATAAATTATGAACTGTTGGTGTCGTTTCTTTTTTTAATGTTTGGTGGAATTTATCAGTGAAACCATCTGGGCCTGGTGGTCACTATTTTTTTTTTTAAGTTTTTAAACTACTAATTCAATTCAATGTCTTTAATAAATGTAGGCCTAATCAGATGACCTGTTCTGCCTTTATGCATTTTTGTAGTTTTTGTCTTTTAAGAACTTGGTCCATTTTATCTAACTTGTCATATGTGTAGCGTTTGTTATTTTTTTTAATGTCCATGTAATCAGTAATGATGGCCTCTCTTTTATTTCTAATATTGATAATTTGCATCTTCTCTTTTTTTTCTTAGTTAGCTTAACTGAATGTTTATCAGATTCATTGATCTTTTCAAAGAACCAACTTTTGGTATTATGTTTTTCTATTGTATTCCTATCTTTAATTTTGTTAATTCCTCTTCCAAATTTATTATTTATTTTCTTCTACTTGTTTTAGGTTTAAATTATTCTTCTTTCTTTAGTCTCCTGGGGTAGAAGCTAAGGTTATTGTTGATTTAGTTCTCTGTTCTTTTCTAAAATATGCATTTAATGTTAGAAATTTCTCTTTACACAGTGCTTTCACTGTATCTCACAAATTTTGATAAGTTATAGTTTTATTTTCATTTAGTTAAAAATATTTTTGTTTCCCTTGAGACTTCTTGTTTGACCATGTATTATTTAATTTGTTTAATTTCCAAATATTTGTGGATTTTTAACTTTCTATTACTTATTTCTAGTTTCTTATTCAATTAATAATATGGTTTCTATGTTTTTAAATTTCTTGAAGTATGTTTTATGTTCCCAAATGTGATCTATCCTGGAGGATGTTCCATGAGAGCTCAAGAAGAATGTGTACTTTGTTGTTATTGGGTGGAGTTTTCTATAAATGTCAGTTAGATAAAATTGATCGATGGTACCATTTGAATCAACTATACCCTTGGTGATTTTTAACCTGATTCATATAGTAATTACTGGAAAAGAGTTTTGAAGTTTCCAAGCATATTTGTATATAGTGGATTTGTCTCTTTCTTTCAGTTTTATCAGATTTGCCTCATATATTTTGACACTTTGTTGGGTGCATATAAAGTAGTCACTCTGTAATGTCTTGCTTTATCACCAGTAACTTCCCTTGTTCTGAAGGGAACCTATATAGTTACTACAGGTTTCTTATAACATTAACATGATATATCTTTCTCTATCCTCTGATTTAGTATATTCAGACCCTTCACATTTAAAGTGAATATTGAAGGAGTGCCTGGATGGCTCAGTTGGTTGAGTCCAACTCTTGATTTTGGCTCAGGTCATGATCTCAGGGTGGTGAGATTGAGCCTCTGTGGGGCTCTGTGCTTAGTGAGGAGTCTGCTTGAGATTCTCTCTCTCCCTCTCCGTTAGCCCCTCTCCCCATGCTTTCTCTCTCTCAAATGAATGAGTAAATCTTTAAAAAAATAAAGTGATTATTGACATGGTTGGATTAATATGTACATTTTTGTAAATTTTGTGTTCATTACGTTTCTTCTTCTTTTCTTTTTTCCCTTTCCCCTTTAGCTTTCTCTGATCTTAATTGAATGTTTTATATATTTCCAATCCCTTTCCATTTCCTCTCCTTTTTTAGCATATTAATTATACTTCATTAATATTTTTTAGTGTTTGTCTTAAGGTTTGTCATATTATTTTGTAGCTAATTTAAGTTTATCTTCGAAGAACACTATATGGGCTTCACATATACGTAGGTACCCTATAGCAGAGTATTCCCAATTTATTACTGTCATTCATTTCATTTATCCCTATGCTATAATCACCCAATACTTTGTTACTATTATTACTTTAAACAAACCATTATCTTTTACTTAATTATGAATGAGAAAACTATATATAGTTTTATATATAAAATTTACTTAATTATGAATGAGAAAACTATATATAGTTTTATATATAAAAACTTTATATAGTTACTTATAAAACTAGTTATTATACCAGAGCTCCCTCTGTGTGCTGGTAAGACACAGAGAAAGGGAAGCATTGTTTAATTTTAAAAATTTTAATCTTAGTCTTTTAGTTGTCCTGTGTCCCTAGACTGTGATTTTCAGATTTTCTTTTTCTTTTAAGTATGTGTGGATGGATTGGGAGAAATGCCCTTCCCAAACTGTAGAGAGTTGGTAATGTGTTTTCCCTGGATAGTAGGCCAATGTTGTGGAGAAACCTCTGGGCGTATTTCACAAAGTCAGATCTAGAATGGGATCTTTCTTGGATCTTCAAATTGAAACATAGACTTTCTGGATGTAGATCCCATGATGCGAGACCTCCTCTAAGTCTCCTATCCAGGACATTTTCATTTTCACTTTGGTCTACATTCAGTTTCTCATAATTCATCAAATTCTCTTTAAATTTTCTTACCAGTTTCTGGTTCTAGCAGCTTTGGTTTCAGGTTGACTGATCTTGGCTCTGTCTCACTGATTTTACCTATATCCCTAGATTTTTGGGGTGATGTTTTACCCTGTAACATGTATTCTCTAATAGTTAAAGAAGGGCCATTGATTTGCAGTTTGTTTAGCTTTGTCTTTTTGTAAGGAACAAAGTGATGACTTCTGAGCTCTTTACAAATCAGAGTTGAAATCAGCTGGGAATTTGAATTTTAGCTTTTACCTTTGGAACCCATGACTCATAATATTGGAAATTCCAACTTTATAGGAATATAAAAATATAAGCTATTATAGGAAAAACAAATACAGGATGAATTTTCAAAACATTTAAGTCTACCACAGATATCATAAGCATTTACTAGACTACACAATCAGGAAAAAAAAAAAAGAAGTCAGAAGTGATGTATGTGTTTAATAACATTCAGCTTAGCTAGTTTCACACAGGTATTGGCCTGATACTGGGACAGAATACTTAAAGTCTGTTGTCTAATGTTCTCTAGATAGTGTTTAAAAGGGCAAAGACAATATTTTCACAGTGACTTGTTTTTCTAGACTTCTAATGCTGACAAGGTGCCTACTTCCCTGTTCTTTTGATTGAGATATTCTTTCTTTAGTTAAATTTAGATAGTTTGGTAATAAACAATTCCTGGAAGCTGTTTTTCTAAGGAGAACATTTCCTTGTCTCTGATCTGGCTTATTATGTGAGTTATTATGTTTTAACAGTAAGTATATCATCTTATTACTTTATTTGCCCTTACTCAATATGTATGTTATCTTATTCTAAATACTGAAAATAGACTAATTTCCCAGTTGATAACATGTCCTTCATGCCATTTTCCATGTTGGGCCACCTTTCTTTAGAATCTTTTGGAAGAAAAGAAACTTAAATAGTCAAACCTGTCTAATATTTGGTTAGGAAAATATTGTGAAGCTCTTGATTTAATGAGGTTTGAAGATTGTCTTAAATTCCATTTTTCATGCTCTCTTTGCTGCTCCATTATATGGATGAATGTAACCCAAAGGTGGACAGCAAGTACTTGTGACTGACTGAAGCACAGATGTTAGTTCCCACAAAATAAATTTGCCTACTAAGAGGCAACAGGGTCAAAGCTTTTTACCCTAAATGAAATATTTTTTGACAGTTTTGCTTATAAAAGAAGTTAATAATTTTAACAGGAGGTCTACAGTAATATTGTTGGCTTTTTCACAGTATGTACAGTATTATTGAAATATGTAAATGTAAGAAGTCTATTTTAATAAGCTCTTTTTAAAGGTATGAATGTGCCCTTTTGATGGGAAGAATAAAAATAAAAGATAATTAGGTTGACTGCTATGAAAGACTCACATTTCTACCTTGGGCGATAGTGAAACATTCTGCCTGAGTTACACAGCTTGATTTATCCATGAAAATTGCATTTACAGTACTCCTAGAGCAAGGAAGTACAGAAACTAATGTCATGACCTTAAATAAGAATTCTAAATCTAATAAGAGCCTATTTTAATGTAAGGATGTGATTTAGAAGATGCATTTTAATAGCACTTATTAAACCTAATATATAAGAAAATTTGTACTTGGACTATGTTGTTGAAGCTCTTGAAAATAGGTAGAGAGCTTTGACTTCTAAGTCAGAATATTAACATAGTTCCTTGATCTCCCTCGATTCTTGCTCCACTGTGCAGTCTGTGCCCATGCTTTAAGCTGCAGGTATGGCTGGATATAAAAGCAGTCAAAACTTTGGAAAACAAAGCATCACACTAAATTTGTGGCTAACTCTGCTCTGGCCACAATAACTGAGTTGCCTATAACCAGGATTCTGTTCCATCTATCAGTATCTTCTGATTAAGAACCTACCTCGTACTCTGGCATCATAGTAGCATTTATAGTTTCCAGTTCTTTAGCAACTCAGTTGCTGTCATGACATATCAAATCTCCAAAGGTTTGGGTTCCTGCCCACACATTTTTGTCTTCTCCTGCTTGATGCTTCTGAATTTCCACTATCCTGTTCTCATCTTTGCTTATATAGACAGCCTGACTCTAGGATTCATTTATAGGTTTGCTTTCAATACTCAACTGGGAGTTGTAATTGAATCTGGACCCTATAATTTTTAAGAGAGTCTCTATCATGAGAAAACATAATCCGTCTTTTAAAATAGAAGGTAATTTCAAAAATGTGAGGTTTGAATGTATCTTTAGGGTGACTGTTTTAAGAGACAAACAAAATGATACCTCCTGCAATAAAACAAATAAAGAACATACAGTGTGGCCCTATAAGTTATATAAATGTACTTCTATTAAATATCCTCAAAACATATTTAAAGCTGGAAATGTTCAATCACTTAAGCTACTTTGTGTGTTTATAGAGATATGAGCTGATAACAGTTTTGTTAGTTTCACCTTTAAAGGTTGTTTCTCTTAAAATTATTTCTTTTAAAAGTGTGGGTTTAAAGTATCCTATGACTTTATTATTTTTATTATTAGTTATTTTTGCTCTTGACAAAGATAAGTTTTATGCATTTTTACCATATTGCTCCCAATGGCTTGGGAACAGAAACTGTAAGGGCAAGGGAAAGTCTAGTTCTACCCCTCTCTAACTTTGAATGAAGGGAAAAACTGAAGAGTTTGATGGCACTCTGTCATCTTAACATAAACTATACTCTCAATTCCCTAGATTTAGACTGAATAGCAAAACATGCTTTGGTATTGGGTTATTAAACTCTGTGTACTTCAGCTGTCACTGTGGAACTATAAGGAAGGGTGAATCCCTAGGGAGGATCTGCTTTTCCCTTAAGGAAGTGGCTATTTCTAAAGTCAGTCTTCCTGGGAAAAGATTGTTCCCAGGACTATGTTGCAGAATTGGGGAAGGGTTAGTAAAGGAGAGGACTAACATGGTTAGGAGGTAGTTGCACCTATAGTCCCCATTGTAGGAGGCTTGTGCCCAGCAGTGGTGATAGGTTGTAGAAACGATATTATAGGAACTGGACCAGAATAGGAGAAATTTTGAGGTTATTTAATTAGGGGAAACATTTGCTGGTAGAGGAAGTAGTGGTGAAACTAAATTCTGGAAATCAAGACTACGGGGTCTAAGTATAATTTGAGTACTTAATGGAAATGAGGCATTCTTTTGGAATCACAACTTTAAACCAATCTTTTTCTGGATTGATGAAACTTGTTTTAGTCTAAGTTCCAGACCATGCCTCAAGGTCAGAGTCCTTCTGAGACTTATTTATGAGCTATTACTTCTAATTAATCAACTGAAATTTTTTTTTTATTCTAGCTATTAAGTGAGGTAACATTTTTTTTTTTTTTTAATTTTTGTTGTCAGTGCACCTAGGTAGCACAGTAGGTTAAGTGTCCAACTCTTGGCTTCAGCTTGGGTCATGAACTCAGGGACTCAGGGTCCTGGGATCAAGCCCCATGTCAGGCTCTATGCTCAGCAAGGAGTCTGCTTGAGATTCTCCCTCTCCCTCTCCCTTTGCCCCTACAGCTTGTGCTTTCTCTCTCTTTCTCTCTCTCTCTCAAATAAATAAGTAAAATATTTTCAAAAAATATATAAAATTTTTGTTACCTAGTGAAATTTAAGGAAATTCTTTACATTGCTATTCGAGTTCATTCTCAAGTTTGAGGATCTAGTGTGACTTTGGTTCTATGCAAGAATATGCTGAAATGCTACTCCTGTGAAATCTTCTGTGGCTCCTCACAGGGAAAGTAATTTATCTTTTGATGGTCCCTGTTTTTTGTGTCTGTTTTAAGCTTAATTTTTATGAGGGTCCATATTACTGTTAGCTTTGTGCATATCCTTTATGGCCTGTGGTCCTCTACCCTTCTCTAGAGCAGGTATAATTTAGTTTGTTTATTTGCTCAGCAAATATTAATTACTTGGTATGTTCTTATTCTCCTTCCCCAAGCACTTAACACAATATAGAACACACATACAGTAGGTGCTTAGTAAATGTTGGCAAAAAGCTAACAAAAGATAATATTTTCATTTTCTCAAGGTCCTCGGAATAGCTTCCCTCAATATGTCCTTAATGGTCAGAACAGGAGACTGACAGAGTGGTATGTCAGTGTGTATGTTTTTGGTAATGAAAAAACTCCCACACCTTGAAAATATCATTTGGATATGTCTGATTTCTAAGTAAATGATGAGAAATTTGCTAATGTGGGATAAAACTTTTTACTGAATTCCATACCAAAAGCCACTCTACTAATTAACAGTTATGACACAGAAGCAGAATATATTTGTTCCTTTCAAAGAGATCCCTAAGGGACTTGATGGTAATGCTTAAGAATATTAAAAAAGGAATAAAATGTGTCTACTTAGTTACGACTTTAGTGGTCTATAGCTCATTTGGACAAAGCACTGATGCACTTCTCAGAGTTCACAATTATACAGTTGACATTATAGGAACATTCAGTTTTCCATAGAAGAAATAAATACATGCTCTCAATGCAATACAGGCAACCACCAGCATTGCAAAGGAGATGGAAGAAATGAGGAATATGACAACAAAATAGGATTTTTAAAAACCGCGTAAACTTGTCACAAATTTTGAATTTCCCATATTTAACTGAAATTGTGTCTATGCCTTTCTATAATTCTAATTTCTTCTGCAAAGTATAAATTGAACAACTTATGGGTTGAAGTAAAACCTTGGCCAGTTATGTATTTAAAATATGTTTCTCCTTTTCTAGGTTGTGAATCCCTTGATGATAGGGATTATTGTGTTTTTTCATTTTGGAATTCCCAGCATTTCTGTAATCCCTGGTAAGTAGTAAATGCTTAATGTTCACTGAATGCAGTAATTAATTTGATATTTCCTTATTGATCTCTTTACTCCAAGCTTTGTTATTTCTGTTAATATGAACTATTTTATTGCTTGCTATATTTTTAAAAAAATCTCCTCAAGAATAAATTAAATAACATGGAATATTTTTTTTCACTTTATTTAGTTATGTTTTTTCATCATGATAAGTGCACTTTTTAATCCCCATCCCCTATTTCCCACATGTTCCCACCCTGCTCCCCTCTGGTAACCATTAGTTTGTTCTGTATAGTTAAGAGTCTGTTCCTTGGTCTCTCTCTCTCTCCTTTTTTTTCCCCTTTGCTCATTTGTTTTGTTTCTTATCCAGATATGAGTGCAATCATATGGTATTTGCCTATCTCTGACTAACTTATTTTGCTTAGTATTATACTCTCTAGCTCTATTCATGTTGTTGCAAATGGCAATAGTTCATTTTTTTTATGTCTGAGCAATATTCCATTGTATATATACACATATGTGTGTGTGTGTGTGTGTGTGTGTGTGTGTGTGTGTATTCCATTTATATTTATATCCCCACATCTTCTTTATCCATTCATCTATGGATGGATACTTGGGTTGCCTCCATAGTTTGGCTATTATAAGTAATACCATAATAAATATAGGGGTGCATGTATCCCTTTGAATTAGTGATTTTGTATTTTTTTGGTAAATACCAAGTAGTGTGTTCCTGGATCATAGGATAGTTCTACTTTTAATTTTCTGAGGAACCTCCATACTGTGTTCCACAGTGGCTGCACCAATTTGCATTCCCACCAACAGTGCAAGACAGTTCCTTTATCTCCACATCCTCATCAACATATGTTGTTTCCTGTATTGTTAATTTTAGCCATTCTGACAGGTATGGGGTGATATCTCATGGTTTTGGTTTGCATTTCCCTGATGGTAAGTGATGTTGAGCATCTTTTCATGTATTTGTTGGACATCTGGATGCTTTTTTTGGAGAAATGTCTGTGCATGTCTTCTGCCCATTTTTAAATTGAATTATTTGTTTTTTGGGTATTGTGTTGTATCTGTTCTTTATATATTTTGGATACTAACCCTTTAATGGATATGTCATTTGCAAATATCTTCTCCCATTCAGGAGGTTGCCTTTTAGTTTTGTTATTTTTGTTTCCTTTGCTGTGCAGAAACTTATTTTGATGTAGTCCCAAAAGTTTATTTTAGCTTTTATTTCCCTTGCCTCAGGAGCTCTATTTAGAAAAATGTTGTTATGGCTGATGTCAGAGAAATTACTGTTTATGCTCTCTTTAAGATTTTTAATGGTTGGAGGTCTCACATTTAGGTCTTTTCAGACTATCCATTTTGAGTTTATTTTTGTGTATGACAAAACAGTGTGGTCCAGGGGCACCTGGGTGGCTCAGTTGGTTGAGTGTATGTCTCTTGATTTCAGCTCAGGTCATGATCTTGGGGTTGTGAGATGGAGCCCTGCATTGGGCTCTGCGCTCAGTGGGGAGTCTGCTTGAGATTTTTTTCCCTATGCCTCCCGCCCCCACCCCTCTGTCTCTCTCTCTCTCAAATAAATAAATAAATCTTTAAAAAAATGTGGTGCAGTTTCATTCTTCTGCATGTAGCTGTCCAGTTCTCCCAACACCATTTGTGGAAGAGACTTTTTCCTCTTATATATTCACTCCTCCTTTGTCGAAGATTAATTGACCATATAATTGTGGGTTTATTTCTGGGCTTTCTGTTCTGTTCTATTGATCTGTGTGTATTTCTAATGCCATTACCATACTGTTTTACTTATTGCTTTGTAATATAACTTGAAATCTGGAATTGTGATATCTCTAGTTTCCTTTTTCTTTTTCAAGATTGCTTTGGCTATTTTAGGCATTTTGTGGTTCCATATAAATTTTAGGATTGTTTGCTTTAGTTCAGTGAAAAAGTGCTGTTGGTATTTTGATAGGGATTGCATTAAATGTGTAGATTGCTTTGGCTAGTTTTGACATTTTAACAATATTTTTTCTTCCAACCCATGAATGTGGAATGTGTTTCCAACATTATTATTCCAATATTATTGAGGCCAAACTTCATGTACTATGAGATTATGGATACATGAACTTTTAAACATTATTTTTGTTTAGGACAAACATATTGAGAGGGGATTCACAGAAAAACCTTCAATCATTGGAAACCCCACTGTGTGGGAAAATACTGAGTGAAAAAAATTTAAAGAATGAAGGTATTATATTTCCTCTGAAAACTGCCTAAGATGGTATCAATGAAAGGAGTCAGTTTAAATTATTTAGATGAGATATCTATATTGGGGACAGTTACACAGTAAAAAAATAATTTGCAATTAGAAGAAAGTAGCATTGTAAAAGCAGAAAGCCTACAATACAGAGAAGGGGAGTAGGCTCTTTAATTCTTAGAGGGCAACATAAAGACTCCCTATTCAATAAGGAAAACCCATAGTTTAACTTCCATCTTCCCTTGTGATGATTGTGTCTTGTTGAAGGGATGAAAGCTCCATACTGAAATGGGGCAGCTTCACAGACCCTAGAATCTCTAATCCCATTCAGAGGGTGGGAAGACACAGGAATGATATTAGCATATTAAACAGTTACAAGGTTGTTTGTTTTGGTGTGTCTTTCTTTCTTTCTTTCTTTCTTTCTTTCTTTCTTTCTTTCTTTCTTTCTTTCTTTCTTTCTTTCTTTCTTTCTTTCTCTTTCCTTCCTTCCTTCCTTCCTTCCTTCCTTCCTTCCTTCCTTCCTTCCTTTTTTTTCTTTTCTTTTCTGAATTTAGTATTAGCTGTGGAAAATATACTGGTGATGTACAGGAACTGGCTCTTATTGGCCTGTGAGAACCATTTGTGCACATCTTCCCCACCTTGTGTTTAATGTTGTGATGTTGAAATTGTCCATGGTTGAGATATTTACATGACAAAAAAAAGACAATTGCTACATGTCAAGGTTTTTTGTTTTTTAAGAGCTGGTTTATCAGAATCTACTGCAACAGATTTGTAAAGTTAATCAGAAATTTTAAATTAAAAACAATTATTCATTATACCTTTTACCAATTTTCTGAACTCATCCTCTTCTCTCTATCCTGGTTCCCATCTGCCTACTGGATAAAATGTGCCCACCCTAGCTTAAGGCACAAGGCAAAGCATGTTATTGGTCCCTGCATAATTTCCCCAGTGCTTTAGCCACATTTATAAGCAGTCCATTTTTTCTTCCCTCTGTGAACTTTTGCATATAGTGGTCCTTCTGTTTAGAATAACACTCTCATATGTTTGTTTCTCACCAAATCCTCCTTCCTTAAAACTCAGCTACACTATTCGTTACTCCTTAAGGAAGCCTTTTCTTGATGTCCCCCACCACTACCATGAGTTGAATTAAACAGTCTACTTTGTAATCCCATTGTAGGCTCTGGTTACCCTTATATGTCATATTTATGTCATAGAGTCTGCATTACTTTTCTGTTGCTGCTAAAACAA
Organism: Ursus americanus; assembly: GCF_024610735.1. Taxonomy (NCBI): domain Eukaryota; kingdom Metazoa; phylum Chordata; class Mammalia; order Carnivora; family Ursidae; genus Ursus; species Ursus americanus. The sequence continues at coordinate 30,840,354 of NC_142143.1, forward strand.
ATTACCTCAAATTTAGTGTCTTAAAATAACACAGATTTATTCTTACAGTTCTGGAGATTGTAAGTTTGAAATGAATCACTATAGGCTAAAATGGGGCTGTGTTCTTTCCCCCAAAGCTCTAGAGAACAATCTGTTTCCTTGCCTTCCAGTTTGTAGAAACTGCCTTTATCTGTGACTCAAGGGTGTCTTTTATCATCAAAGCCAGTAATGGCTGGTCAGTCTTTCTCACATATCACTCTGACACTGACTCTTTACCTCTGTCGTCCAGATTTGAGGACTCTTGTGGTTACATTTGCCCATCTGGGTAATCAAGGAAAACCTCCCTATTTTAGAATAAGCTGATTAGCAACTTTAATTACATCTGTCACCTTAATTTTTTTGTAATGTAACATAATATATTCATAAATTTGGGGAATTAGAATGTAGACCTCTTTGGGAAGCCATTTTTCTGCCTACTGCAGAATTATAAATATTATTTAACCTGTATGTATATAGATATAGTTTCAAGCACTGCATAAGTGCTTAATACATAATTTTCAGTAAATTAGTATTTACAAAATCATCAACAATTTTTTCATAGAACTGTGCAAGTTTAAAATTAGAACAGCTTTAACGTTTTGCTCTTTTACATTTCTTGAGCTGTGATAACGGTTTAAGAAGTTAATTGGTTATGTATCCTTGTATAAGTTTTTGTCCCTGCTCTTGTGATACTCCCATTCTTACTCGACTACATAACAAGTTATTGAATACATCACAATGATGACAACATATTTAGAAGAACTCAACTTTAATAAAAATCCATTGGACAGACTTCCTAAACCCCTATTTAAACATTCTCAGGAACTGCAAGTATTTTCAAATATTTTAAGAATCTACTCACCACCATTCTATACAGTTTTTCAACATTTATAAAAAATGTACCATTTTCTAAATAGAAATCTGACCTACTTAGAGCCTAGCATGTACAATAATCTGCAATTGATTTTTGTGTCTTGCTAACATATAAATAAGAAGTATGCCGTGTTTAAACCCACAGAAAAAATTTCTATCTATAAGCTCCTACTTTTTAAGTAGATAATGAAAAGCTATTTTTTTTCCACAATGAGATATGGGTTGGCAGTTTAATTTGGGCTGATATCCCAAAGGTAATCAGAAGGTTACTTCAAAATAAAGAAAATTTAAAGAAATATCTTATGCAATGGCCCCATGACAATATATACTCTCTGTCCAAATGAGAAAGGTAATATTCTCATCTTTAAAGAAATTTTTACTGGATGAAAGTTGCTGCTTAATCCTATTGTCCTCCATAACTACTGTGATTTTGTAGAAATCGTAGTGTGAATGTATGGATTAATGTAATTTAACATCAGAATATTACTATTCAAAAAGACTTTTTACACAATGTTTTAAAATCATATTATATAATACTAGTGTATTGATTTCGATAATGCCCACAGTATGGTTCTAGAAAGGCGCATTGAAAGAGGACATAAAAATTCAAAGGAATTTAATGCTATTTACAAAGACATGGGGTTCTTATATTGGCAAAATCAGTCAATTATATTAATGAAGCTAGATAAACAGTCAGCCAACAGATAATTTCTGGGGTTTTTCATATCTAGTTCAAAGTATCTTATTATACTGGATTTCCCTTCCCTCCTCTTTTAGGTATTAGGATCTGTGAAAAGCTGTCTCTTTCTATTTGTGTGGTAGGATTTTTTGCAAGTAATCTTTTTTTGTTTGTCTCTCCAGGTTATTGTCATTAAATTGTTCTTATTAAATACAAAATATGCAAAGTACTGTGTTGCATTATGTAAAGAACATTCAGCAGACATGGTCCAGCACTCTCATTTCTATAATCTTCACAGTTCTGGTACAGAGTTCCTGATTGTATAATTTTGTCCTTTATTTCTTTGGTGTTCATGCTTGTGGAATTGCTGATGCAATTACAGATCATGGGCAACATTGTAGACTTGGTCATAGGCAGCATAATGAACCAGGGAATTATGAGTGTGAAATTCAGGGAAAGTTATTGAACTCTGTGCTTCAATTTAAAAGATAATATATATATATATTTCAATTCTCAATAAAGAAATATATTTATATAAGATATAAATATATTTATATGCACATAAAATATTTATATAAAATATAATCACTATATAATATTAATATATATTAATATAGTATATAAATATATAATTATTAATATATAATTACTATATAAAAGCACTACATATTATATATTATAACATATATAATAGTATGAATTAATAACTTATATGAACATATAATAGAATAGTATGAATTAATAACTTATCTTTCTCTCTCTCTCTCTATATATATCCATTATCTCTCTCTATGTATATATATATATAGAGAGAGAGTGTATAAGAGAGAGACTGAGAGATGATCAAAACATTCCAAACATTCCTCTCTGGAATGACTGTAAAGTACAACAGTAGTACTTTTTGAAGCACCAAAGCAAAGGTGGATCCCTGAGGAAAAGTCAAGTGTTAAAATAACAATTGTAAAAGGCAAAGATGCATATGAATATTCATTAATGTTTTTACTGTTGTACCCATGTTAGGAAGAGAATGCCCTAAAGACAAAGGTTAATGGTAATGGTGTAAAAGGAAATCCTCAAATATTTTATCCCATTATGCTTTACAAAAAGAAAAATGGGGATAATTAATGACTAACCCACCATCAGCCGTCCCAGAGGATGATAAATATTTTTTTCTGATTGTAATTCTTAAGCATGATTAAAGATGATGATTTTGTAAAAATTCATTTTTCTTATGGAATTATTTAGCCCCTTTATTTTAACTGTAAATTAAATAGTTTATTTCTGTGATAGCTTTCTCTTTAATAGAAAGGGGTCATGTGGTCGATTTTTGATTGATTACATAGAACTGGTCCCAGATCACTTTGTTTTTATAGCTTTATTAAATCTTGGGTTGAATGCCAAGTCATACATAGTTTCAAGTTGAAGCTAAAGTTCTGAATAGAATTCATGTGTCCCATGTTTCAAGGCACAGCTTGGGTATCAATAATCTGAGTAATAGCTCCTATTTATTGAGCACCTACTCCGAGTAAGAAACTGCATTCGATGATTTATTTCCGTGATCCCATTTAATGATTACAGTAGGGCTACTAAATGCATAGTGTTATACTTTGAGAACAGACAAAGAAATAGTCTCAGAAAAGTTTAAGTGACTTTGTCAAAGAAGTCACACAACCAGAAAATGTTGGCATTGAGGTTCCAATACTGGTCCAACCATCTGATTGAGTGGAAGCTGTATCACAGTTTACTGCCTGTTTTAGCCTCAGCCACTCCCTTATTTGGGAAGGAGTTTTTATACTGTCAAGCAGTTAAGCGGGAACTACATTCCTGGAATTTCCTTCCCTGCATAGTTCTGGGTTAGGGTGAACCACAAGAGAAGTTGCACAAAATTTGGAAGGCAGAGGCAAAGCAACAGCCATTGTGCTCTGTAAGTCAGTAGTGAGTTTCAGACACCTCCAGAAATCAGCTAGCTGTGCTGATACGCTGATTTACCTTGTTGTGGGACAGCCACCAGACACTCAGTAACTTTATCTTCTGTGAGTCCTGGGTCAGTAGGGAAACAGTTCTGTAGTGGAGGCTTCTGCACATCATCCAGATCTACAAAGTAGCGGGTCCTGTTTGCCTTGTTTCCCCTTTGTTTCAGTTTTTCTTGCGGGTGCCATATTTTTCTGACTTTCCCCTGGTTCATGTCAGCTTTTCTTCATTTTTCCTGGCCCTGCTTCCCTATAGTAACTTTAGGGCCACTCCCAATGTGAAAAGTAACAACCTTCTCTAGAGTTCTTTACCAGCAGCCACAAATTGGGCAATGCTTAATCTTTAAAATAAATCAGTTGTCTGTATTACATCTAGTGGTTCTGCCCCCCTGGTAAAACCATGACTGCCATACCTGTAAAAATGTGTCTTGCAATGGTCATGGTAGATAATTTCTGGATCATTGTAACAGTGTATCTTTGAAGCAAACTATAAACTATCTCTGTTAAATTAGAAGTTAAAATCATTTTTTTGCCCTGCTTAAAAGTGAGTGATTTCAAAAGCTAAGATAATCTCTCTAAAGCTATTCTATTGGACAACTACATCAAACATATTAGAGTCTCAGTATGATTTAAATGCTTAAATTACAAGCATGAGGCCAAAATACCAGTTTGTATTATTCACTGGCTCTTGACTATAAATCTCACCCGTCATCCAAAGTAATTTGCATAGGATCAATTCTAATCTTTGCTATTGAGTGTTTTGTGCTTTGTATTAATTAAAGTGATTGGCTTGTAATTACTTCATTACTTATGCCCCTACTCAGTTGCTGCATTACTAACAATGACCCTGCCTTTAATACTACAAGAAATGTGTTAAATCTAGATCTGAATTGACTTTAAAATATTTAGAATCTATGTACTAGATTAATATGTCTTCTTTTTTTCCCTTCAGATTACACAGAAGTAGCTTAATTTAGTATTTTATTCAAGATTTTTGTATTGTCCATGCACATGGACCTGTGTAATATCAGCTATAGAACTGATCAGAATCTCCTACGATCTAAAATGAAGGAAGAAATAGAACTGAGATGCATCTAATATGTGCTTCTATTTCCCCTATTTTTACCCTTTGTTTATATTTCATGAGTCTCCACATTTGTGAAGAAACTGACACACGTATTCTTGACATCCCAGACCTGCTAACCTGGTAATAATAACTGGTAAAGGAGCCAGAAAGAGAACAGCTTCATTTGTGTCCTCATTGATGTTTTAAAACCCTTCTCTGTGCATTAACTTAATATTCATGAGAAATGTGTGGAATAAGCAAATATTAGCCTTATTTCTAAGATGAGGAAATTAAGACTCAGTGATTTTTAATGACAAAATCACAGATCTAGGAAGTGATTGAGCCAAGATGTGAAGTCTGGTTCACTAGTTTTTGACTATGTTATTTATTTGTTTGTTTAATGTAAAGCAAATAGTATAGATAGCAGAAAGGCTACATATTTTAGGGCTTTATAACTTTTTCTGAATCAAAGATCTGTGACTTTGACTAAGTCACTTAATTTTCCTGATCTACTTTTTCTGATTTATAAATGAGAGTCATAGCATTTACCTTGCAAATTTGTATGAAAAATCTCCCAGTATGTTTTGTGGTATGGAATTGTTGCTTATCAAATTTGTGGGTGATTAAAATATTGTTGGTCTTTTAATGAATATTTGTTTTATCTTGCAGTATTTAATCCCTATGTAATTATACTACTTTTTTTTTAAAGATTTTATTTATTTATTTGATAGAGAGCCAGCGAGAGAGGGAATACAAGCAGAGGGAGTGGGAGAGGAAGAAGCAGGCTCATAACCGAGGAGCCTGATGTGGGGCTCGATCCCATAACGCCGGGATTACGCCCTGAGCCGAAGGCAGACACTTAACCACTGTGCCACCCAGGCGCCCCTATACTACTTTTTAAGGTTATTTTTATCCTTAGGAGTATGTATCTAATATTATAGGATAATAGTTCTCAAATTTTAGCATACAATTAGAATCACTTGTTAAAACAAATTGTTGCAACATCGGAGTTTGTGATTCAGTAGATCTGGAGTGGGCTCCAAGAGTTTGTAGTTATAGTAAGTTCTCAGTTGATATTACTGGTGCTGGCTAAAAGGTTCTCAAAGAACCTTTGTTATTGGTGAAAATATCAAAGAAAATAGAATATGATGAAGAGAACTTTATTTTCCAAAAACAAACAAGAAGGCAAACAAAAAACTCAAAACCTATGCAAAGAGAACGCTTTACTAAAAATGCACTTTTAAATACACTTCTTTAAAAAACCATTTTAGATTTATGGATCTATTGAGAATATAGTTAGAATTATCATATACTACACACCAAGTTTTTTTTGAACATTTTATATTAACATGATACATATGTAATAAACCAATAGTGATAGGTTATTATTAACTAACGTCTATAGTTTTTTTAGATTTTCTTAGTTTTACCCAGTGCCTTTTTTTGGTTCTAGAATACTACATTTTTGTGTCTGTTTTTGAATATTTCCTTTTTGTTTTTGTGTATTTCCGTATTTTCTGATATAAGTTAGTCCAGACTCATTTATATTATTTCCTTCCTTAGTCTTAGGCTCAGCCATTTCTCCAAGGATCCCTGGTTACTTTTATTGGGGAACAGTGTTAGAAACCAAGTTCCGGGACTAGGTGTGCTCTTTGCTACTGAGTTGTTTCTTTTAGACGAGCTCATCTGACAGCAAAAAATACATGCATCTATACTAACTGTATTTATGATATCTTAACTAGAGCTGACATAACAAAATTATCATAGACTGGATGTCTTAAAAATTGAAATGTATTTTTTCATAGTGCTAGAGGCTAGAAGTTTGAGATCAAAGTGCCAGCTTGGTCAGGTTCTGGTGAAGGCTTTTTTCCTACTTTGTAGATGGCCACCTTCTTGCTATGTCCTCATATGGTCTTTACTCAATGTGTTCACATGTAAAAACAGACAGAGACAGAGAGAAACATCTCTCTTCCTTTTTTTTCTTCGAAGGCCACTCATTCCATCACAGGTGGCACACTCTTGTGAACTAATCTAACCCTAATTACTTCCCAAAGTCCCCTTCTTTAAATACTATCACACTGAGGGTTAGAACTCAACATATCAATTTGGAGGAGAGGACAAACATTTAGTTTGTTGCATTCCACATGTGTGGGAATGGATACTAAGATTGTAGGATAATGGTAGAAGGGCTATAAAGATGGATCAGGTTAAATTTATTGATACGAGTTCACTAAACAGAGATTCTGCATTTAATATTATAGCTCAAGAAGTTAGAAAGAGTTCTAACAGTTTGTTTGGTTGGCTAGCTGAGAAATGGACCAAAAGGTGGCTCATAGTTAGTGAGTTGGAAATGCTGGACCTGGCTTGGTTTAATATAGGTGAAGAAATTAAAAAGCTTAAGTAGATTGGAATGTTAGATTTGTCATTTAAGATTTACTCACCCATGTTGGCAGTGTCTAGAAGACATACTTTTTACCAACATTATAATCAGTAAATTTGTGAAGAAAGCACCAGCATTTGTAAAGAGCTTTTTGATTGCTCTTTTCCATAGGCCAGACCTAAAGTGGGAACTGCAATCACTGAATTGGGAAACCTGCATACAATGGGAATAAATGGTTTTTAGGATGTCAGGGGCCAAGTGGCCATATTCAATCACCAAAGGCAGGATGTGCTTGGTTACTGTAATGGAAAGCAGAGTCAAAACAGCAGTCAGAATGGTCTGACTTGCATAGACCTTAGGTGTTGGCTCATGGTGTTGATAATGGTGTTCCTGGAAATGAAATAGATAGGAAATCTATTGAATTTTTAGTTAATCTGTATAAACAGAAAAGTTCTAAGTGAAGTGAACAAGACTCTAACCTGAATCATAAACACAGAGAGTCGTGGCCCTTCCATCAGTTTCCAGACATGAGCCAATTTACAGACTCAAAACCCTTTGAATGAAGGGAAAGCTGTGTTCTCTTGAGGAAGGACCCTGATACACTGACAAAATTTTGTAGTTAATCTTCCTCTCAGTCTTTCCGAAAGGGATCTATGGCCTGTGGAAATAAACACTAAATAGAACATATGAGTCAAAAATGTAATAACAAGATATTTATTGATTGATGATTTGGTGGAGTTAATTCATTAATATGCTATTGGTTATGGAGGTCTTAAGGATAGGACCACAACACTGAAGTGGTACTAACCCACTGTGAGGCACCATTTATTCTTTCCCAGTTTAAGACTAGGCAAAATTGGGCTGTCAAATGGAAAAGTAGTTGGGAGAGCTATTCATTAAGTATATCTTATGTATAATAAGTTAGAATCCTTGAAAGTCAAGTTTTAACATACATTGGGCCACATTAAGTATTTTAACTGGGAAACCTGAACTTTTACTCCCATAAAAATTTCTTTAATATTTAAATTATAAGGGTTGGATTATTAGTTCAGGCTCTGCCTCTGATATCATACAAGAAACTAAAATTAGTACCCCAGGGCATTTCCAAGGACAGTATGAACTACCAAGAAGATAAACAGACAACTATTTAGTAAATTAAAATCACAGAGATAATAATGAAATCAACACCATATCTTTTAATGATGAAATTTGACAACGCCTCTTTGGTAAGGAAAATCAACATCAGATAACAAAAGACTGTCACGTGCAACTATACAACATTCTGTTGGCTAGTTGATCCTGTTACTCTTGGCCCAGGTGCTTTCATTGGTTTATGATCTGGAGGCCCAAACCCTCCCAACAAGCCATTGTTTCAAACAACCATGGCAGATACTGAGGTCCTCATGTCATTGAGTGGCTAAATATAAGCCCTGCAGCACAAGGACCTTGCTGGCTTGCCTGTCCCCAACTGAACTGACAACTGAGACAAAGGACTGATTATAATTAGTTAAGCTGGGGGGCCTGGCTATAAGCTAATGAGAGAGGGGCCGTCTCAGCCCACTGATACTTTACTTAAACAATCTGATACCTATTAAAAACATATGACTCAAAACCTATTTTCAGCACAATCCCTATCATCTCTTATCTGAGCAAAACCTTGGATTGTTGAGAGCTTTTAGACTCAGCCACCCTTAACTGGTGTTTTAATTGTGCTGGTCAAGTTCCAACATTTTAGTCTCATGATTAGAGTGTCACAGGTGGCAGTGTCCCAGATTATGGCAGTGACACATCACCTTTGCTAGCTATGCAACCACAAAACTTCTTGAATTAAAAGATATTTGTAAATCAAGCTCTCAGGCCTCATGTTGCCTTCAAATTCCAAATGTAGCTCAGACTTGTTATATAATACATTATACAAAAACATGACCCCCATCAACCTGAGTGGATATCCACTTGGGAAGAGCATCCCAATTCCATATCCCAGATGGCATCATCTTGAAACTTTCCACTAGAGATGACACTGCCTCAGGCAACATTGCCCACCTCAGGTCATCACTATTGGAGATGACTGCCCCCTACATAGGAGTTGACTTCAACCCAGAGAGTTGGACCACTGCCCAGTAAAACTCATGGGCTACCTCTCCTAAGTGTTTACAAATTGGACACAGGGCATTTATTACTTTTCTTCCTTCAATACTAAGGTTTCTGTTACATTTCTTGAGCTCACTGGCTCACTATTTGCTTAGCCCATGATCTGGAATATTCCTTGTTCTCTGTCAAAACATCCACCCCTATACTCCCATGCCTAAAGGAAGATCTTGAGGTGGGTGCTACGATCAATGCCACTTCAAAAAAAATTAAATAGATATTATTGCTTTCCCCAGGAGCAATTTGCCTCATATAGGTCCCCTCCTCAAGCCTCTGAGAAGAGGGTTTCTCACTCTCCAGCGCCTTCTCATATTCCACCTTTCCACCATGGCCCTCCCACCCATGTGTTTGACCATGATCATCAAAATTACCCCTTCCCTTTGGTTACAAAAAAAAAAAAAAATACCAGTAACTTTTGCATATACATTGCTGAATTATCACTTCATGTCTTCTAACAATATAATTGTTGGACATGCCAACTTGACCCAAGGAATACAAAAATATATTATTGTCATGAAAAACTTAGCTGATACCTTTACACACTTTACAGCTACACCAAGATACTGTTAGAGATCCTAGAAATTTCACATTTGTTTTCTTGGCTAATTCCATGTAAATAGGGAACTTGGTTATGGGCTACTATGTAAAAGACGCCTTATATTTCTATTTGTTTTTTTCCTTCTTTTTTTCTCATAATAAAATGTTACTTATACTTATAAGACATCTTATACCCTATTCTCTGGAAGCCTTCTCTATTATTCAGGCCACTCAAATACTCAAAATAATTGAGTTCAGAACTTATGTCACGACATCAAGTGGGTCAATTTGTAATATAGATTTTTTTGAAATGCTGTCTTGACCCAGTTTTGAGGTCCTGGCTAGAAGCCAGTCAGTTCTCCTTTTTTGTGCCACAGATTAAATCTACATACCAGCAACTTCCTTTATGGGGTCTCACAATCAGGGGCTACTATATACCTGCCCTAACTGCTTCTAAGACCAGTTTCAGACGACTAGGGACAGCCCCTATGACCTGGAGCCTGGAAAATGATTCAAATTAGCCAGTCTACAGGGAGCCTTAGAAAACTAGCTAACCCAACTCCGAATGCCATATACAAACTGCCCTCTATTACAGCTCCAGCTTGCTGTTACCCTGTCCCAGCTGCAACCTCCTATTCGGCCTTACTTGGCAGCCTTCTCCTGTTTGGATCTGTAAGTAATAAAGAGTTTCATCTATCTGAGTGTCATTACATTGTGTCCTGCCATCAAAAGAATCATTACGTTTTGTAAAATAACTTGTAGGGTTCCAAACCAACTCCAAGATGTGACACATTAATTCTTTTTGGTGTATCCCACATTTACTTTTCTGCTGGTGCCAACAAAGAAACAAAGGGAGTTTAAGGTAACTTAGCACAAAGTATATGTAAGCCTACAAAGGAACTAGTGACACCAGAGTATTAACTGAAAGGTCTGCTTAGGAGGTAATTATTAATACAAAAGTTCTGATTTTCCACAACATATTAGGCATTGGTCATCAACTCTGGCAGCCAATTAGAACCATCAAGAAGATTTTATTAAATACTGTCCCTGGGCCCTTCACCCAGACTCTGATTAGATCCACATATTGGTATTCATTAGTTTCCCAAGTGATTCTAACATGAGGACAAGTAAAGGAATCATTACTGAGTTACAGGAAGCTAATTCTGGGAAGCAAGGATGCAAGTGTAGGTGGATGCTAGGCTCAATAAAAGCAACATAGCAATAACCAATCAAACATAGCTGGCAACCACTGAGAGCTAAATATATGATGTGTAGCAGAAATTGCTGGTTGTCTAATGATAATATGTTTTCTGTTATCATATAGTGTTACTGACTGGTAATGTCTAGACAATGATTATATTTTCCAATTCTTTGCATTTAGGACCTGTGTCTTATTGTAAGGGGACACTACAAAATGATATGTGGCACTCTTAGGCCAAGGTAGTTAACAAGAAGGATGTATCTTCTCCAAACACTTTCTTCTCCTCTCTCTTGGACAGATGTCAATGTGCAGCATAACCTTCATTCACGTATTAAATGTGATGTTGTGTCATCCTGAGTCCGTATCAGAACCTTGCCCCACCCAACCTGGAACACATGCACTAGATTCTTACATACACACGAAATATAGTTCTGTCAAGCCACTGACATTTCATATGTGTTTATTACAGCAAATAATATTACCCTAACATACAAAATTGTAATAATAGGGTTCTGCCATAACAAGTCTCAAATACGTGGCCATGGCTTTCTGGTTGGGTAATTGTCAATGAAGCAAAAGAACTAAAGCAGGCTAGAAGTCAGGACTGCCTAATGAACCTACAGACTGAGGAGAAATGGTTGTGAACAATCAGAATGACATAGCCTGTGTTGGCTATTATTGGTTGTCTGTAGCAAGATATTGCAAGAAAGATATGTGCTCAGGAAAGAATCCGTTCATTTTCAAACAAGAAAAGTTATTTAATTGTAGCTGAAACATTCATATGATCATATCATTAGTTTGCAAGCTTAATATTACAGATTTTAAGAAACATTTTCATGTATTATAGAACAGATTTCAAAATACAGAACTCAAATAATAAAACACTTTTGTAATTTCTCAGTTTCGTATTTTGATTCATCAATTTATATTGCTTAAAAGGATTATGGTGAAAGTAACCTATACCTATAATGGGAAAAATACACGTGAAAATTATGGCAAGAAATACCACACCTTGCACATTTTCTTTGACTCAGAGAAATGACTGCCAAGGAATGTGGAAAGGAGTATTTGCTGATTTTTATAAGCCATCTATTTTTGCATCGGGCTTCGCAATTTATGAAGTATTTTTATGATTTCATTTGATATTCCAACTGAACACTTGAAATAGAACAGGAATGACACTAATAGGAAAGAGGGTTCATGCTAGGATTAAAAAGATGAACTTTACTCTTGGATTTCCTGGATTCTAATCCTTGAAGCTCTGTGACTTCAAATGAATTACTTAACCTCTCTGAGTGTCCTCAAGTGTAAAATGAAGGTACTTAATAGTACCTCAGGGATTGTTGTAAGGATTATATGAACTTTATACACAAAACATTCAGAGGAATGCCTGACACAGGGAATACACTTAAAACATTTTAACAATTATTAACAATTATGTTTGGAAAAATGAAATTGTGACACAAATAATTTCCTAAAGATTACATGATGAATAAATGTGTGCTCCTAGAATGGACTCAGAATCCCCAGGCCTCTAATTTAAGGATTTTCTTCCTTCCACAGTCACCTGCATTTTGGATAAATTATGGTAAATACTTATTCGCTGATTTTCAAACTACAAATTTGTCTAAACTAGGCTACTAAATATGGACTTGAAAAAGATTTATGTACCACATAAAGAACTATTACTTATACTCACCACTATATCTTCCTCCTCATTTCATGGGTGTATAGAAACTTTTATTTTCTAGCGTTCTTGATGACTGGCCGCATGGCTAGCTCTAGTTAATGGACCAAGAGCAGAAGGGATCTGTGCATTTAAGAGCTGGTCTGTGATTTTCTGGGCTTTATGTCTCTACCACAGATACAGTGGATGCGTGTGTTGAGATGGAGTGCTTTAATATGGACACAGCCTGAATTTCTCAGCAATTTAAGGAGGCTGATTGGCCTGAAATATCACCCAGATCCTCAGCCAACTTTATATAAGGAAGAAATAAACTTTAGTTGGATTAAGGCATTGAATTTTAAAGGCTATTTGTAATATAACCTACTCAGTCTTATCTGTTACATTATATTTTCATAAAGCTCTTTGATTAGCCAACTTAGATCTTTCTGCAGCTCAGAAAATATTTTCCTTTCATTTCTTTTTTTGGTAATTATCTTTGTTTTATATCTTTTTCTTTTTACAAGATAGGTAGAGAATATGTTTTGATTTCTAGTATATTTAGATTCCCTATTCTGAATTTCTGTCATCTTTTAACTCATGATATTGTAAAATTTTCACTTAATATCCTTTATTTTAAGATGTATCTAATTTCTGGAGTTCATATTGTTAATTTCTTCTCTCTGCTGCATAATATTACATAGTATGTAACTGTTATATAGCCATTCCCTTAATGAAGAACACCAACTATTCACTGCCTTGAACACCTTGCTAAGACATATTCCTATGCATCTCTGTGGACTAGTGGGGAATTTACTCAGTTGCATATATGTAATGGGATTCTTGGTTTGCATGCATGTTAAATTTCACTACAATATCACCAGAATTCTCATCAAAATGGTCATCCCAGTTGATACATCTCACAGTAATTCATGAAGGTTCTACTTCCTCATATTTGCTAAGAACTGATGCTATCCACTTTTCAAATATTCAGCACTACGATATATGTAAAGCAAGACATCATTTACATTTCATTTTGCATTTCTATGCAAAAATTGATCATCTCTGTATATACTTCTTAGCTGTTTTCTTGTTCCATAAATTGTTGTTTCATATCTTTTGTCCCTTCTTGTTGATTTAAAAGCATATTCATTGGTTTACACATTGCATTATCTTCCAGTTAATTTTAGTGTGCATTTCTTCAGTTTAAAAGTTTTTTAAAATCTTAACTTACTCTAATTTCTAGGAGTCTTCTTGACCTTTCTCTTCTAACTTTGCTGGTATGAATTTTACAATATTTACCTAGCTGCTTTCATCATGGTTTATGATTTGGCAATTAACTTTCTTAAATTTAAACAATCTCTTCAGGATTTGAGCGGCTTTTCTCTTGATGATTATCTTCGCTGTATTTTTAGATACACTATCATCTATAATTCAGTTGAAAATGCTAACTGGAAATCTTCTAACATTTATTCTGTTTCCAGAAATATTTTTTGTAGGTGAGCTATTTTCTTTGATTTTAAAAGATAATCCACTGTCTTGGATGTCAGTCTCTTTTCATAGTTATGATTATTTTTCTTTTTAAAATGTTTACAAATAAAGAATGAAATTCTTTCTTTCTTCTTTAACTCTGAAACTATATGCTAAAATTTTGAGTTAAAATATCCCACTTTTTTAAAAGGTTTTTTCTATTTATTTGACAGAGAGAGAGAGAGAGAAAGAAAGTACAAGCAGGGAGAAAGGCAGGCAGAGGGAGAGGGAAAAGCAGGCTCCCTGCCAAGCAAGGAGCCAGACACGGGGCTCACTCCCAGAACCTCAATCCCAGGACTTCGATCCCAGGACCCTGGGATCATGACCTGACCCAAAGGCAGACGTTTAACTGACTGAGCCACCCAGGCGCCCCAATATATCCCACTTTTTAAGCTTACCTCCTCCTGTCTTTATTTTTCCTTTGCAGGGTGAAACTCTTTGATTTCTTACCTTCTATCATTTTTTCTTTATATTAATTTTCATCATCCACCACTCTTGACAGTACTTTCCAATTCCTTCTCTTTAATAAGAATATGCGTGCTACTATAACTTCTGTCCAATGACCTACCTTGTGCTGTTGTACTGAAATTGTGATTTCCTAAATATCATATTTCAACCTCTTCATTTTATATAATTGCTGGTCCTTTTCACTCTTTAGCATGCCTTCATCCCTACTTCTTAGTCCTTTTCCTCATTTGGGAGGAAAAAAAAAATTTAACCTCTTCTAATGTGGCTACCTCTCTTATCTTGTTATGTAGCTTCCCGAATCTACTCTTTCTATAACTTTTTTTTCCATTATAACTGTTCATTTACTCAGCTATTACCATTGTTAATCATGCAAGTTCTTTGAAGAAAAAAAACCTGACTTTTTCTTCATTCATCAATGTACCCTCAAGATCTATGTTGTTGCTGGACATGTAATTGTTTCCAATAAATATTTGTTGAATGAGTAAATAATGATTGGATGAATATAGGCATACAAGCTTCAAAATGTCTTTTGATTTGCATTGATATAAGTCTGTTTCCTTCCTTATTTGGTAAGCTAGGACAAAATCACATTATTCATTGTGAATTTCTTTCTAGACATGTGAAAATCACATTTAGAAATAAAATATTTGAAATGGAATAACACAGTGCTCATTAAAGAAGTCTTTTCAGAAACAGAGTCAGATACACACACACACACAAATACCCCACACAGCAACCTTTTGTAACTAACATCCTATTTAAGTTTTAATTATTAATTTATTGTTGAATCTCTCTGTTGTAATAGATTTTACCCCTTTAGATGAAGGAATAAAATCTATGTGACTGTACAATGGTGTGTAGAAAGCATTGCCCCCTAATGTTTTAAATACAAGCATAATTCTTATCAAATATTTTTAAAAATTTAAGAAATGAAGCAAAGATATAAAGCAAAATAGGACTCCAGATTTTGTGTTGCAGAGGTTTATATCTCTTTAAAAGCTATAACCTTTAAATCTAAAAACAGTGTATTTCTTGAATCCTTTCAGATGAAAATAGTGAGTTGTGCATTTTAGGAAGAACTCTTTTAAAAATCAATGCAATATGATACCTAATTTGAAAATATATAGTGTATAATGCTTCTGGGCATAAATTCTTCCCAAGAATGCTCACAGTTCAAAGGAATCCCTTGGGGGAAGGGTATAGTAATTGGTAAAAAGACTTGGTAGGGATACATCTCTGATATTAAAGAACACTTTTTCTAGTGTGAAAAGGTAGCAACTAATTGAAGAAAATGCTGTGGATTAAAGCACAATCTACCCTAGGATAACAAAATGTAGAGTGGCAAATAAACTGACAAGTGATTTTCAATTTGCCATATACTACAATTTAGATTTAAAGTATGTTAAGCAGTGAACTGAGTTTGTCTCCTAGAAAGAGATGCTGCTACCCTCTGTACATTTTAAGTGAGCAAATGCCCAGTTTTCCCACATTGGTGCAATCTGGTTTTACTATGTAATCGGATATGTGAGTGCTGTTCTTCACCTAATCATATGATTTGGGGCCAATGAGATACTCAATTTAAATCTCTTGACGTGAGGCAGCCAGAGGGAATGGAAACAGTTCTAGAATTAAAGTCAAAATATTTATGTCTAAATTCCTCATTAGGTACTTATTAGATCTTTCAGTTATTAGACTCTTAGTATGTCACTTAATCTCTGTTAACTCCAGTTCCGTCCTGTAAAATGATACTAGAAATACTCCCTGGGTTTATCATAGGAGATAACATTTGTGAAAGTTTTAAGAAACTGTAAAATATTTTAGAAATATTTTTGTGTATCAGTAATTGTCAATTCATTTGACTAAGTTTTTTCTTTATTTAGACTAATTTGAGTTAGCTAAATAAAACATTCCTTTGGTATTTTATATACAGATTAACTAATTGTGGGAATGAAAATCAGCAAGTAATAGAGCATGCTTGAGAATTTTAAAATATATCTGCTTTATCAACCTGGAGCATTTGTTGGTCTGAAACTCTATTGTTTGATTCCCAGACTTATGGATTTCCTGAACTAATGAGGAAGATAGACTAAAGGCATGTTCCCTTAGTCTTGCTAATAGGGTTTTGTTGTTGTTTGCTTGTTTATTTTTGTTTTGTCAAGCAGAGACATTAAAAAGCAACTGTCATCTCTTTATCACCACTATTTCAAAAAATCAAGACCATTTGAGCATCTTCCTCTTCCCTCAAATAGGAATATAATCTCAAATCAAAGGAGAATCTGGACATCATGGTGTAGTACTTGAGAAAGAGAAGAGGAAAAAGGAGGCCATGGGTCAGAGAGAATAGTTAATTTTAAGAGACATTGTGGCACAGGAAGATTGAGAGTTTTGTAGCAGGAAGAGAGCAGTATCAGAAAAGAGAAAAGCTTCCCACTATTACAGTGATGAAGGGATTCTTTTTAAGACAGGGAACAAAGCGGGTGAGGCATGAATTGATTTCAGTAGCTTATAACCCAGTTCCTAACTGTGACTGGCAGGACAATTTAGATTCTACATAGATAGGATCCCAGAAATCCAACTAGATGTAGAAGTTTGATTACATTGGTGTTTTGGTTAAATTGGGGAACTTTCTTCATCTCATTTCCTCTAAAAAAAATCTTTTCAAAATAAGATTACATTGAATAGCTGGTTCTCCTGCAATATATTAAAATTCATCTTTTGTTTACTATATAACTAATACATAATTATAACCTGTCAGAGATAGTTAGATGTTTTGTCATTATTTGGAGTGGTTACCTCGTGTGGTAAAAAGGGTACTGAAATGGAATCAGGAAACTTGTTTTCTGTTCTCAACTACTAATTGATTGACTTTATATAAGTTACCTGATCTTTCCAGAAGAGAATTTTCATAATATATGCATGATATACTTCACAGTGGAGATTTTTATTAATTTTTTGTTAAAATGAACTGAGTCAAATCAAGAAACTCTGAAAGTTGGATTTGATTTTTAAAGTTCCTGCTACATCTAAGGTTCTGTGATGATTCATTTATTTAATACTTGCGGTTTGCTTTCAGTGTAGTATACACAAAGTTCTCTTTGCCTCTTTCACTTATGTATTAACAACAGACTGGCCAGTTGGCTTTTCTTATCACTCCCAGAAATAGTTGTATCAGAACATTTGTTATAAATTTTTACTGTCCTTATTTCTTTATCTGTCTCTACTAATTATAGACTCACATGTATTTGGGGCTTTCTAAGATGGTTCAGAAATATGACCTGCCTACTTTATGTATCTTGGGGACACTAACATGTTTTCTGACTGAGCTCCATTTAGAGTCATTTTCCTAAGGTCTTTTAAAAATAAATATATGTAGAAGTGCATCAAGGCACTTGGGTGGTACAGTCGGCTAAGCGTCCAACTCCTGGTTTCAGCTTAGGTCATGATCTCTGGGTTGTGAGATGAAGCCCCAACCCGTGCTCTGTGCTTAGTGTGGAATCTGCTTAAGATTCTTTCTCCCTCTCCCTCTGCCCCTCCCTCCCCACCCCCCACCCCACTGCGTTTGCTCTCCCTCTCTCTCTAAAAATAAATAAGTCTTTGAAAAAAATTAAAAAATAAAAATACAAAAATATAGGACATACACACATGAAAGCACATACACATGTGTATATATGTCTGTGTGTATAATACATACATTGATGTAATGTGTATTCATATATATACCTATACATGCATACATATGGCATTTCCTTTCCTAAAATGTGACTTCTCCAATATTCTCATTTTACATGTGAAGATTCTGAGGCAAACAAAAGATAAATAATTTTTTAAAAGTTACAGAAGCTTATTATTGGCAGAACTAAGAATATAATTTATTTACAGGAACCAATCTGCAAGCTTATATGAAGTACCATTTTATTTTGAAAGAAAACCTTTTTATGCTGCAGATTTGAATAGTTACAGAAGAACCAGTAAGAACATTAATTTTGTTTAATCATAGCAGCATTCACTTTATTTTGTGTTATATAAACAGATTAGGGATGAAACAGTCAGTGGATTAATTATTGGTACATAATGAACCACTTTAAAACTCAGTGGCTCTTAAGGGGCACCTGGGTGG
The DNA here is from genome assembly GCF_024610735.1 of Ursus americanus. Taxonomy (NCBI): domain Eukaryota; kingdom Metazoa; phylum Chordata; class Mammalia; order Carnivora; family Ursidae; genus Ursus; species Ursus americanus. The sequence goes on from NC_142143.1 coordinate 30,859,004, forward strand.
CTCAGTTGGTTACCCACTGGACTCTTGATTTCAGGTCAGGTCATGCTCTCAGGGTTGTGGGATCAAGCCCTCCATTGGGTTCCATGTTCAGTGGGGAGTCTGCTTGGGATTCTTTCCCTCCTTCTCTCCTTCCCCTTCTGCTCCTTCCCCCATTTGTGCATGCTCATGCTCTCTCTCAAATAAATAAATAAAATCTTTAAAAACAAAACCAAAAAAGTTCAGTGGTTTAAAAGAATATCCACTTATTTAATCATGATTCTGTGGCTTGGCAATTTTGTCTGGGCTAAGCTAGGTAGTTCTTTTGGCTTTGACTAGGATCATTCATGCCTCTGTGGTTAGCTGCTAGATTGGCTGGAGGCTGGCTGATTTAAAAGCGCCTCAGCTAGCATGATTTGAAAGTGCTTCATGTATTTACATATGTTCCTAGGCTTGTTCACATGATTGTCTTAGGGATCCAAGAGTAAGAGTGGAGGCATGCAAAATTTTTGAGGGACACATTCAAAACTGGCCTGTTATGTCTTCTATATTGTATTGATCAAAACAAGTCATAATGCCAGCCCAGATTTAAGGGGTGGAGTAATAGTAGCAAAGTTGCTTTGCACAAAAGAAGTGGATGCAGAAAGGGATAAAGGATTATGGTTATTTTTTACAACTTGGTATGAATAGCATTTTTGTAACTATAGTACCACATAGGTTTAGTTTCGTGGCCTCACTGAGAAGGGCTTAAATATAAAAACCACAGATCCTTCTTTTTGGCATATTCTGGCGTATCCATACATATACCAAGTCCTGGCATGGATGCAGATCAACTGGTGCTGAGAATGCAAAATGATGTAGCCAACTTGAAAAACAACTTGGCCGTTTCTTATAAAGTGCATTTCATTAGATGTTTATCCAACTGCCAGTTAAACGCTGCCGTTTTCCAAAGTTGGAAAAACATAACTACTGCCTTGGTGCTAAATTACTATTGGTGCATATGTTTTGTTTTGTTTTTTAATGGTTGTCTATACTAATGGCATCTCTGTTAGAAAGTTTCAGAATGTGAGCAGCTATGATTATGTTACATGATCCAGGCAAATGCCTAGTGCTATCATTTTTTCCCCATCTCCCTTGCCTGCTTTTAACTTTATGGTATATAGGAACAGGAGAATGAAACCAAAATAAATCAACTAACTAAGAAACTTTGTCTGGAATAGAGATTGGGCAAACTACTACTCATGGGCCAAATTTGAGTTACTGCCATTTTTTGTAAAGTTTTATTGGAACACAGTCATACACATTCAATTTCATATTACCTATGACTACTTTTGCATTTCAATGACAGAGTTGTATAGTTGTCATACTGACCATATAATCCACAAAGCCTAAAATATTTAATATGTTGTCCTTTACATAAAACATTTGTTGACCTGGTAAATTCATTTGTTCAACAAGCCCCTTAAATAAATTGATTTACCAATAAAAAATCCTTTTTTTTAAAGATTTTATTTATTTATTTTACAGAGAGAGAGAGAGAGAATAAGCAAGGGGAGCAGCAGAGGGAAAGGGAGAAGGAGGCTCCCCACTGAGCAGGGAGCCTGATATGGGGCTCAATCCCAGGAACCTGGGATCGTGACCGGAGCGGATGGCAGACACTTAACTGACCGAGCCACCCAAGTGCCCCCCAAAAAACCTTTTTGATAACTTATGCATTATAAAAACAGAGTCAGAGATTCTATGAAGTAAATTTGCTTTAAACAATAAGATGATAATTTAATAAATGGTATATTCCAAATCAAATCTGGTTAGTCCTTCAGCATGACACAATTAACCTATTGACCCAAAAAGGCAATGGTGGGATCAGAAGAAAAACAAGATATTGATGTTAGAAACATATGGCACTTATGAATCAAAAAGAAAATAGAATGTTGAACTAGTATCATGAAATAAACAAATATAGAGATTTCTGCAGTTTGGGCTGAGTATTTGTAAGTATATTTATGCTTAATATGAACAGAACTTAAAATTAGTTATAAATTTATGTTATAATGAAATAATAGAAGACATGTTTTATCATATCTCAACTGCTAAAATTACTAGGCTAGAGACAGTTGGCCAATGTTATCTTACCAAGCAGATTATTTTGCCTTTACAATGGGACAGTTTCTTCTGTGTGGCAACAGATAGGCTTGATTAATTCTTGCCAGAGGAGCATCATAGCAATGGCCGAACATTCCATTTCCAGAAAATAATTTATAGAATATACAACAAAGGGATTCAATAAAGAATTTTTTTTTCAGTTTTTGCATTGACTATGCCATGAAATTTTTGCTTAGTATAAATGCTTGTTACTTTGAATTATTATTTTCAGAGATTGGAGAAAGCCTGTCTTCCAGAGCCCCATTAAGAAAGGAAAAGTCATAATTTGAAATCCTCAAAGTTTGTCATTTTGAATTAAAAAGAAAGATAAATAAGTTCTGGGGTTGTAATATACAGAATGGTGACTATCATTAATAATACATATTGTATATTTAAAAGTTGGTAAGAGGGTAGTTGTTAAAAGTTCTCTTCACATGAAAAAATTTTGTAACTATATGAGGTGATAGATGTTAACTAAACTTATTGTGGTGATCATTTTGTAGTATATTCATACATATCTTCAACTTATGATAGGGTGTTACACTTCAATAAATATGTTGTAAATTAAATATTGTAAGTTGAAAATTCATTTAATGCCCCCAACCTAGTGAACATCATAGCTTAGCCTCATGTACCTTAAATGTGCTCAGAACACTTACATTAGTCTGCACTTGGGAAAAATAATCTAACACAAAGACTGTAATATAATAAAGGACTGAATGGGTATCTCATGTAATTTATTGAATACTGTACTGAAAGTGAAAAACAGAATGGCTGCATGGGTACAGAATAGTTGTTAAGTATATAGGTTGTTTACCCTTGTCATCATGTGGCCTACTGGGAGCTGTGGCTCACTGCTCCTGCCCAGCATCACCAGAAAGTATCATACTGCATATTGGTAGTCTGGGAAAAGATCAAAATTGAAAATTCTAAAGATGGTTTCTACTAAATGTGTATTGCTTTTGCACCATAATAAAGTTGAAAAATTTTGAGTCAAACCATCGTAAGTTGGGGACTACCTGTATATCAAATCATTATGTTGTAAACCTTAAACTAATACAAAATTATATGTCCATTATATTCCCAGTAAAACTGGAAAAGATTTATTCCAAAAAAAAAAAAAAAAAAAAAAAAAAAAGGTCACCTCATGGGAGAAACCAGCTCATATCCATTTGCTCTTCCCTCCTGTAATACATGGAGAATCCCTGCCACTTAGAAGCAGGAAATAGTTCAGGGAAAGGGCTTCACTGGCAGAAGGCTGAAGAAATGGTATAATATCTAATTTTACACATTTTATGTTAAGTAGAAAATAAAAAGGAGTCTTACCAAAATTTTTCTCTTCATCTATTGAGATAAAAAAATGTTCTATATTAATCTATTAATATGGTAGATAACATTTGAAATGTTTCTAATAGTACTCCACTGTGGAATACTGAGGTAAATTCAATGTGGTCATGGTATATTCTTTTGTTTATTAGCTCCAGCATGCTAGGATTCTGTTTAGGACATTTGCATGTATATACACAAGGTGAATCTATGACTTTCCTTTTTAAAAATACCTTTGCCAGCTTTTGTGTCATTATTTGGGCCCCATGGAATGAATTGGGTATATTATTATTTTTCTCTGTTCTCTGTAAAAAAAAAAAAATTCAGAAGTTGAGTTCATAAGTTTCTTTAAAATTAGTCAAATTTGCCCATAACATCTTAGGCTTGGCATTTTCTTTGTGCAAAGATTTTCAGTTATGACTAAAATTCTCAACAGGGGACCATTCGTGCTATTTCCTCTGGTTATATTTTGGTAAATTGTATTTTATGGGAATTTCCAGTTATTCTGAGTTTCCAAGATTATCCTGTAACATCTTTGTAGGCACTCTTACTTATTTTTTTAAAAGATTTATTTATTTATTTGAGAGGGGGTTGCAGCGGGAGAGGGAGAGAGAGTCTTAAGCAGACTCCATGCTGAGTCCAATGTGGAGCTCAATCTCTCAACCCTGAGATATGACCTGAGCCGAATCCAAGAGTTGGACACTTAACTGACTGTGCCACCCAGGCTCCCCTGTGGGCATTGTGATATTTGAGATGAACACTAAAATGTGCCACCTAAATTCCCCTTCAGGATTAAAGAACTTGCCTAAGGTGCTTCTCCACTTGCTTAAGGTGCTGCCATGAGATAACCCTTATCAGGCAGCCCATTTTAGAATTGGCTCAGCAGAAAAGAGATGCTTCAGCCAAGGCCATGTACCCTTTATGGGGGCATCCTGAATCCACTCACTGATCAGCTTATAGATATAGAGGTATGTCCCCTCCTGTGAGCTGGGGACCTTCTAGAGGACCATTCCAGCTTCAGGTCTCCCCAGAAGGTGCCTGAGGCCTTTGTTACAGCCACATAGAAGACCACATTCTCCTTTAGCCCATTTCTCCTTCATTCTCTTCCCTTCCACAGGTGATAATGCTAAGAACACTCCCTAGGAGAGCCTTCATTTGTTAATCACCATCCCAGGATTTACTCCTCAGTATATCCAGCCTGCAAAATTTGGTCCTAGAAATGGTCCAAGAAAAGAGATGCTGAGATTTGTAAACTGGATAACATGCTGGTTATCTGTCTGGCATCAAAGACCTAATTACTGGAGGTTGGTTGCCTAGTGGTCTGAAGGATGATGGGATCGCCTCATCTCTTATATTCCCTGTGTGGTTGGTAACTCTCTTAGGAGTCTACAGACAGCGTGTTCAACATCTGCGAATAATATTCCAACCCATATACTGGGTGGCATGAAAGGCTTACAGTTCAGAGAGGGGACACAGAATAGAAAGGGCTCTGTAGCAGTCCAGACTGCATTATATCAGTTTCCTTGCGTGGGCCTTATAACGTAGTAAACCTGTGGCATTAGAGGTAAAATGGTGGGAAAAGATCTCATATGGAGCTTATGGCAAGCCACATGAAACCTGAGAGAGTCACAGAGGAGACCCTAGGGTTCTAGGATATCTACAGCAGAAAATTATATACCTTTTAAAACATACGCTTCTGGTGTGTTACTGGGCCTTGGTAGAGATGGGGTGTCTGACTGTGGGATGCAGAATAACCATGAAGCCAGAATTGCTAATCGTGACCTGGTTTTGTCAGATGTTACCAAGTCACGCGATCAGGCAGGCCCAGCAGAAATCATTGTAAAATTAAAGTGGCACATCCAGGATAAAGCATTAATAGGGCTACATGCCACAAATAAAATGCAGGAGCAGGTAGCCCAGATCCCCATGTCACCTCTGTCCTGACTCTGGATGGATTAAAGCCTTAAAATATCAGAAGCAAAACTGAAATTTTAAAAGAAACCAATGGTAATTATCTTTCTGATCTTGAGTCAGGAGGAATTCCTAAGATGCAAATTAGGAAAAAAATATCTCTAAGGTTGACACATTTGAAAATTTTAAAAATAAGAATTTTTGTATATAGAAAGATGCTATGAAAAGCCACAAATTGTGAGAACACGTTTGCAACATTTAACTAATGGCAGATTATTATTGAGACTGCCTAAGAAATTTAAAAATCAATAAGAAAAAGCAATAACCCAAAAGAAAAGTGGGCAAAACACACGAAAAAGCATTTTAGAGAAGAGAAATCCTATTTGGCCTCAAATCATAAAAGACTCAAACCTCATTATTGTTCATGGAAATGCAAAACAGAGAACAAAGAGATGATATTCTATTGGCAAATAATAACAAGTCTGACAATATTGTTGGGGAAAATGGAGAACAAGCATTTCCTTATCCGTTGCTGGTGAAGGCATACGTTTGTACAACTATCTTTGAAAAATTTGTCATCTTGTAAATTGATCACTTATATTTCCTACAACCTAGAAACTCATTTCCTAGGTATATCCAAAATGAACTTTTATATATGTGTACTTGGAGAGATACACAATAATGTCTAAGCGATGTAGTTTCTTAATAGCATTAATTGGAAAAAACTCAAATGACCATCCTCAAGAATATGAGTAAATATATTGTAACGTAGAGATGAAATGGAATGATAAGTTACAATTATATGAATGAAATCTATGAATGAATTTTAGCCATGCAATTTTTAGTGAAAATAAGAAATCTTGAAAGATTTCAATCATAATGATACCCATTTTATAAAGTTTAAAATAAGGCCAGACTAAACTACATTCTAATCAATATTTTATTTAGGCATACATGTGTATTTGATAAAATAAGCAAGAAATAAAAAATCTGGACTATTGGGGAAGAGGCAGGGTATAAGAAAGGAAAGAAACCTACAGGTAGGGTTATTTATTTTTAGTTCTTTGCTTGGGTGGTAGGTTCTCAAATACTCATTTTACACAGAAAATAAATCAGTCAATTATATTAGTTTTTTCTGGCTGTGTAATTAATTACAGCAAATTTAGTGGCTTTAAAAACAGCTGCTTGTTAGCTTGCAGCTCATTTAAATTAGAAGTTTGTCCCAATGTGGCTGGGTGCTTTTATAAGAGTATCATGAGACTGAAATCATGTGCCATCTAGGCTGAGTTTATGTGTGCAGGCTGTGGGGGAAAAAAACATTGCGTCCCAAATCTTTCTTGCTGTGTGACTGTAGGATTGATGTCCTCCTTTCCTTGCTAGCTTTTAGTTGAGGGCTCTTACTTACTAGAGGCTGCCTACATTCCTTAACTCTTAAAGCTACCAAATGCTCACTGAATGCTTCTCAGGCTTGGAATCTCTCATTTCCTGTTCTGCAACCAGGTGGGAAAATTTGATTTTTAAAGGATTCATGTAATTAGTTCAGGCCCACCTAGATAATGTCCCTATCTCAAGGTCAGCTATACCATATCACATAATTTAATCACAGGAGTAAAAAATCCATGACTTTCATAGTCTGACAGATTATGCAAGGCATGTACACCACAGGGTGGGAAATCTTAGGGGCCATTAAAGAATTCTGCTTCCCACTTCAATAAACCAATAAAATCGAGTAACAAGAGACCAATAATTATGACTAATCCAATATGTGCAGTAAAATTGCACTCTAAGAAAAAAGCAAAGAAATAAATAAAAAAGAATTTATCGTCTGTTATCTGATTGATGTCTGAGCCTTTCCATTAGTATTTTATTGAGTTTTAAAGCTTAAGATCAAGAGTTGGATGCCCAACTAACTGAGCCACCCAGGCGCCCCAAAGGTTAAGGTTTTCTTAAGTATGAGAGAGTCTCCTTTGAACTTTGGCTAAAACTTCCCAAGTAAAAATTATGTTTGATTTAAATCATTAACTTCCCTGGGCTAGTGTGCTAATATGTGAAATTTGTTGTGGCTTCCTCTAAAATACTGTTGGTCTAATACTCTAGAGACTATTTTTTCTTTTTCTTAAGAGAATATTTTCTTAATACTTTATCTTTTGAGTATGTTTTAAATTATCAAGGGCATGGAAATGAGACGTGGAAATAAGATGAATCTAATTCATTAGTACATCAAAGCACTAAAGATCTTGAGCTCTGGAGTCTGACTTTCTAAGTTTAAATACTGATTCTGTCACTTATTAGTTAGGTGGCCTTGGACAAGTCATTTAATCTCTGTCTTAAGTTTCCTTTTTTACAAAATGGGAAAAATGTTTTATTTTCTGAGAAATAACGCTGATATTCCACAAAAAGAATGTAACAAGTCATATAGACTTTATAAATATTAGCTATAATGATTATGCTCATAATCACTTTCATCATAAAGCTTTACTTAAAAATGTCCTAGTGCAGGGGGCCTGGGTGCCCAGTTGGTTAACTGTCTGCCTTGGGCTCAGGTCATGATCTCAGGGTCCTGGGATCAAATCCTGAGTCAGGTTCCCTGCTCCGTGGGGAGTCTGCTTCTCCCTCTGCACCCCCCCACTTGTTCTCTCAATCTCTCTCTCTCTCCATCAAAGAAATAAAATAAAAAAAAAAAAGTCTTAGTGCATGACACCAATGCTTTAGCCTGTTCCTTTAGCCTTTTCAAAAGTTGCAAAACAAAAGATAGCTTACTCAATGTCTCATAAAGTTAATTATATCATTATTTTAATATTCACATGCTATTAAATATATGTCCTTTTTTATTTTGATTCTCTTGGCCAAAAATCCCTTTCCTTTTCCATTTCTTTAACTGACTTAAATCTCTTTAGTTGCTGTTTGATGTTCTTAAAGTAAATCCATTGAGGTTTTGCCAAGTCCTTTCTGCTTTTTATACTTTTTGAGATTTTTTTCATTGATTTAATATATGTGAACTGACAGGCTGTTTGTTGTGATCTTGCCCATTTTTCTATCAATGGCTTATTCTTTATTAAAAGGGAATGGGAAATTGAATGAACTTGTGAAACATTTTCATTTTGTTTGCCTTTTATACCTCCTTTTATGAAGGAGAATTTTAGTATACTTCTCATTTTGGTCTTATAAGATATTTTGATAAAACTCCATATCACTTTATAGTAAAACATGAAAGAGCACTTCAACATTGAAGAAGTCAGCATTTTCTACAAATCTTTGTGCCTTGATTTTTAAAGGTTTCATGAACCCAGAGTGGCAGCATTGCTTTTGCTTAGTTACAACACAGTGATGTGTTTCTTTTTTTGTGAGGAACTGCAGTTATGACAACTCAAGGGAGTAAATGGTAAAATGAGAATTAGAGAAACCAAGCCAATTTCCTGTGTGAAATTACATGCCATATGCTCAACATTTAGGTCAAAAAGCATGATTTAAAAAATAATGAAAAGAAAAAATGTATCTCATTTATGCAAATGAATTCTCATAAAAGTAACTGAGTAAATATAAAACAGAAAACATGCATTTCTGGAGTATCTTTCTTTTTGAAATAAATATTGACGACTCAATTCTAGGACTTTAGAATTAGAAAGCAAGCAAGTTACCTTTTATAGACATTTGCTTAGAATTCAGTGTTGCAGCTGGAGTTTGGCGCTTTGTGGGGTACTCACCCTTCAGAAATGGATGCACATGCGTGGAGGATGCAGATGTGGTGGCAAGGTCAGAGTTGTTTGGGGTTGAGGGAGACCTTGGTAATGGGACAAACAGTAGAATTCTGCCATTTCTATTAAGGGCTGGGTGTGGAGAAGAATGTTGTCCAGATGGGTTATGGGATACACTGGCAGCTGGGAGACTGGAAGGAAGTATAGAGGTTCTTGAAGACTTTCTAGAGTGGAAATTACCTTTGTCAATGTATTAGCAGAACTAAGTAGAATACACACTGATGGAAACATATTAGTATTCAGAAACAGGGATCATCTATAGATAAGCTGGTAGAGTCAACAAGTAATGACCAACCCTAACCCTTTAGAAGGAGTATATAAACTGGTTAATCCATTCCTATTGATGCCATCCTATGTTTTGATACTAAATGACACAGGCAGGAAAAATTAAGGGAGTGAATCTGTGAATAGATTTCCTTTCATTGCATCTTCAAAATTCATTCCAGCCCAGTAAGCTAGAGGAGAAAAAAAAAAAAAGAAAAAGTCATTCCTCCATAGTTAGATTAAAAAAAAAAATTTTTTTTTATTTTTGAACTTGAAGAACACTGAAAAGATGCCATGCCTGGAAAAGTGTTGGGAAAAACCTGTAGGGCAATGCTCTAATAGGAATATAATGAGAGTAACAAAAATGATCCACATGTTTAATTTGAAATTTTCTAGTAATCACGTTAAAAGAGTAAAACAAAACATGAAAATAATTTATAGTTTATATTTTATTTATCCCAACATGTAAAAATTATTTCAAAAGATAATATAAATTATTGCTGATATATTTTACCTTTATATTTGTATTAAGTCTTTGAAATCATGTGTGCATTTTACCTTTCAACACGTATCAGTTTGGACTAGCACTTTCAGATGGTCAAGACCCACATGTGATCACTGTATTGACAGCTTTTCCCTAGGGAATAACCAGCGCATTTCACATGTGGAATTCATGATAAAAAGAGAAGAGATTTTGCCACTGCTACTCTTAGCCAGACACTGGCTTAGGCAGATTTAAGCATTTAGTTTTTCCCTACACTGCACAACTAATTAAACACACTAGATGAATTGAAAAGATCCTCTAATTTGTCATCATATGTTTGCACTGACAGAGTAAAAACATTTTTAAAAAATATAAATTATTTAACTCAGGATAGACAGAAAGATGACAATTACATTTTGCAGACAGAAAGATATTTTATTTGCAGACAGACACAACATGCTATATCGTAAAGATTTCATTAGTGATATAATTTATATATACATTATATTTTAGTAAAATCTGAAAATATTTCATTCACTCACTTTTACCAACATATCACATAAGATAACAAATTTAATTATGTCTCACTGAAATGTTGTCTTTACCTTGGGAATATTCCAAATAAGACTGTGAGTGGTAAGGAACAGAAATCATGTCCACTGAACCTAATAAGGAAGGTGGAGATTATTTGCCATATAATCAGGCTTTATGAAATGCATAGGATGCTAATATTAGTATGAGGCACTTTATTGCTCATGTGACTTCTAGGCAATTTTTTTGCCTGTTCAAAGAGATAGATACACAGGTAGAATCCTGTTCATTCAACTTGTCATGTAAGGTCATTACACAGAGAGCCAGGCGTTTTCCCTTATCTGGATTGTCAGATTCTTCATGACAATGATTATTTCTTATTTTAGGAGTACAGATGCTATAATACTAAGCCATGGAAACACACTTTTAAACAAGTAGATATAAACTGTTCTATAGAAGGTGAGGATAGGTCATATTTATAAATAGTGGATAAACACCAACACAGGAAACTAAGCACCAATAAACTGCATAAAAGTAAATAATTGCCCACGATTGCCTATGCTAATTTCTTTCTCAGATTTAGGATTGTATTATTTGTATTTTGTATTCTTTACCCAGCTTTTAAAAACTATTTTAAAGTGATTTTGCATATTTTTCCAAGTGTTATTCTTGTTTGTTTTTCTTATATAAATAAGTATATTTTGGATTATGTTTTGTATAATTTGGCATATATTTCTGTCTGGATTTGATTTTTATGTTTGGAAGGGTCAGGAAGGCTAAAAAGTTTTGAAGGACAGATATCAGCGTTAATTGCCCACAACACACCATGTTCATAAGAAGCACTGTGAATGGATCAGAAAATAAGTGGATTGTCCCTCATCAAGAATATTTTGAAAAATAATTGATTATTCTATTCTTTATGTTTTTTAACTTTTCCCAAACGCCTAACACTTAGTAACCCACAACTGCTGGCAATGAATATACTGGAAAACAGTATAGAGAGTTCACTGTTAGGCTCTAGCTCCATTGTACTTTTTATAACATTCTTCTTCAAAACTAGAGACACTAGGCATCTTGTTAAAGACCCAGTTTTGATACTACATATAGGAACAAAACTCATTTAAACTAGAACCCTGTGGTTCTACCTTTAATCCTTCATTTGGGGAATTTTGTTTGGTTCTCTACATTTACACTGACCTCTGGATTGTGCTTATGTCCTGAATTATACTAACACGGATCAACAACCTCCAACCCCAATGATATAGCGGCTTGCACTGAAATTTATTGTTAAGATATTGTTTTGATGGGTTTAAAGGTGGGCCAACTTGATTTTCTTTTATTTCATGATTACCTCTATGAAGAAATTCTATAAAATTGAAAAAATTCATGTTCTCTTATCTTTGCAATGCTCTGTTATTTTCCTAATTTTAATTAAAGAGTTCAAATATAGAAAACAAGATTTCCTAAATATTTCTCAAATCTTCCTCATCCTGTGATCTACAGCCACAGAATTCCACTTTCCTTGTTTGTGACTGTTTGAGATGAAGGAGTGAGTACTCATTGGGTGTGTCCCATTCTTCTTCTGTGTAATGCTGTATAATACACTGTGAGGAAGATAGTACTGTCTCAAGTGTACATATATAGAACATGTCACATTTTCAGAGCTTAGTAACTTGCCACAGGTATCACAAGTAGTGAATCTGACCAGTTCTGACCATCTCTGTTACTCTCACCTGTACATTCCCTCTATCCTGGATGTTCCCAATAGACTTCTCAGCATAGAATCTAGATAAAATAATTATTCTGCTCAAATCCTTTCAATGACTTCCCATCTCATTAATAGCCAAAAGCCAAAATCTTTACAATGATTTTCAAGATCAGGCCCCTCACAACCTTTCTGAGTATGTATTCCACTGATTTCAAGTTGCTAGTAGATATTCTGAAACTCTTGGAGGCCTGACATCCAGAGAGCCAACGTGCATACACAGAGCAAAGAAATGTATATAAACTTGTACTTGGTGATAGAGTTTACTAGTTGTCCATGGTTAAATAACATATTATCTGAATACTGAATGGCTGCAAACAATAATTGGTTATTATCGCCCACAGTTTTTGTGGGTAAGAAATGAGCAGCTTAGCTGAGATGTTTTGGCAAGGGGGATCTCTCTTGAGGTTGCACTTGTAGTCCTGTGTTGGCCAGTGTTGCAGTCATCCGGAGGCTTGACTAGAGGATTTGCCTTCAATGAGAGTCACACACATAGGTGGGGAATTGGTGCTGGCTGTTGTCAAGCCAGCCTTGTCTTACTTTACTACTAGATGGTCATCTCCATAAGACTGCTTCAACTTCCTCACAACATCATGACAAACTTCCCCCAGAGTGAGTGATCCATGAAGCCAATGTGGAAGATGTGTTTTTTAGTTGCTGCCTTGAAACTTTCACATGACTATTTCACTTTTTTTTTCACATAGCTATTTCTATATTATTCAATTAATCATGCCAATAAACCTGATTCATTGTGGGAGGTCATGAATACTAGGAAACTAGAGTCATTAGGAATCATCTTTGCAGCTGGCTACCATACCCCAGTTGAGTCTTGAATAAAACTACATAATGAACTTTGCATTGTTTTTGTTAAACTAGTTTGGGTTGATTCTTACGTCAGTTTCAACACATGGAATCCTAACTGGTACCTTGGAATCCTAACTGATTCATTGATTGAGAAGTTTAAGAGCTTTCAATCATGGGATTAACTTTAAAAATCAAATTATTACAAGTAGGGAGATCTTTGAGGGTTCATCCTTTCAACTATGAAATAAGAGATGACTAATGATTAATCAGTAGATAACCTTTAGGATAGTCAGACTTATTTTGCCTAAACAACAAAAACTGATATAACATGACTTATAATAATTAAAGATGGTAGTAGGCTTTTAGTTTGGCTGAGCTCTTGAAAGGATAGTTAGATTCCTGTAGGTAGGTTACATGATGGCAAAAGTTGGAATGCAACTTTATGGCCAAGTTTAATAGCTCTCATCAGGATGTTAAGTTTTGTGGTAGCTTTTGAGAATGCTTATTCTTCTGCAAATGTATCTTGTCAGCTTGGGGAGTGGAGTCTTGATTTTTTCATTTCTCTGCTGCTTTTTGTTAGGTATTTCTGTTATAAACTAGTTATTCTACTCTAATGAATCTTGTAAGACCTTTCTCTATAGTGGCTCAATTTTGTTCTATCACTGTAAGACAAATAAGTTGATTTTTAGTGACTTTTTATCATAATATTCACTTTTGCTATAAAGCTGTATCTGTTCCTTAATAAATGTCCTTTCTTTACACGTCAAAGAAAATATAAAACTTGTTATGAAGCAGGTAAGAAATAAAATAAAAAAGGATGATTTACTTAATATTTAACATTTTTAATTTTTTCATTTATTATTTTTTATTTTTTTAGGAACTTATTTTCAGACTATTCACAGTTAAGCCAAATCTTGTTAATTACTCTGGCATGAACACTTAGGTTTTGAGATTTAAATCAACTAGATAGATGAATACTTTAATATTACTTTTAAGAATGTGAACCATTTTTAAAATTCTTTTGCAGACATTTGAAGTACTTTGTCCATATAGGTAATAATTGGAAATTTCAAAAAATAAAATGAGCCTTAAATGCTCCTCTCTGTATTCCATTTTGTTTTATTTTTCTCTTTATTCAAACCTCTATATTTATGCATTTAATTTGCTTGCTTTTGTAAATGCAATTAAGATTTTGGCAAATTTACAAAAGAGGCTAAGAAATTGCTGTGAACACAAAGGCAGACATAAAAAGGAAATAGCCATTTTGGTAAATTTGATAGCAAGAGAACTAAAATCTATCAAGCTTTTCTTGGAAAAAATGGATAGGAGAATGTGAGAGGTGCTTTCAGCCAGCTCTAATTGAAGATGTACATAAAACAAAGAAGCTGGAAGCCATCATTATGACTCTTTCTATTTAGCAGCAAACAAATACATTGGCAGTAAATAAACAGGGGCATATGTCTGTGAAAGATAGGGTATACATGAGCACTTTCTAGAATTTTGTGTAGGACGAAATAGAGAAAAGGGTCATTTTGTACAATTTAGAAATATCCTATGTAAAACAATACTTTTGTTTGCAGTTATATTTACAGCAACAGTTCTTGGCGAGATTATGAAGTTGGTGAATTTTTGACCTGTATTCATCTTTCTTTCAAGCTTCTCTGCCTCTGCTTTTACTCCTAGATCTGTGGTACTCCTTGTAATTCCTCAGCTAGAAATAAAACTAGACATGACTTACCACTTTCACTTAGAGCCAGATGAGGGGATGAGTCAGCCAGCCAGTCAGCTTTCAGGTGTGCCCATCCATAAAAAGCCATTTAACATTAATAAGGTGCTAAGGAATGGCTGGTAATGTAATTGGATGAAGAAATTGTATTTATGAAAACTCCTATAAGGGACAATTTTGCACAACGAACTTGAATCTTTTATGAATTGCCTTCTGGGGAGGATGACTCCAGTAACCACTGGGCTTTTGTTTAGAGGTAGGGGATCTGAGAGCTTCAGGCTAGTACCAAATGTGTTTGAATAATGGTGTGAGGAAAACTCTTTCATTCTGTTCTCTTCTTCCACTCAATCTCTTCTATAAATATTTAAAATATATTTAAAGAACTTCAGTTTAAAGTGTTTCCAAATTTTAGACTGCTTTTTGGGCTGTCATATTTAGTCCGGTCTTGTCTAATTTTGTGGCTAAGCTATGCCCTCATCCTCCACATCTGGCACTTTATGCTCTTGTTTCCCTGTTGCATTTTGTCTCCTTAGCACTCATCACTAATGCACTTTGTACTATCACTAAATTTCAACCTAGAGGACATTTCCTATGAAAAACTTTCCTTGGCTTGGCTAGTTTCCTCTGCTCTTTGATCTCCCTTTTTGACCCTTCACATTGGGCTTCTCCTTATTAAAATCCTTTTCATCTTGTGGTAGTAAATTCTGGTTGCATTGTCTAACTACCTTCCTGAGTCATATACCCTGTGAGGGCATATTTTACCATGTCTACTTTGTTCACTATTTTATCCAATTATTAACATGGTAATTCTGCTTTTAATATATTTTATCAAGTAAATGAATGATTGATTCCAAATAATAGAAGCTGTTAAGTCTTCCTGGCATGAACTTTTAGATTTGATACTTTGGAAATTCACAAGCTGTTCAGATTGCTTAATGGTTCTCTCATGTGGCTGCTGTGGAAACATGCACCCAGGTTGTTTGTTGTTCCAGGGTGGTTAATTCCACCCTGGAAATGCCTAGCTGTACCTCCTTTAAGTTTGGCCTTCTGTAGGTCTTCCCTTTTTCTTTGCCACCTGAGTAATGGCATTTAGATGGCCAGGATCAGGTGAGGGCTTAGGACAGAGCTTTTTAATATGGAGTTTATGAAAATCTTTTTAGTTGTAAGCAGAAGAATATGAAAGGATGACATTTCTTGATGATGATAAATTTCTGCCACCACACCAACCAAAAGGCGTATTTTTTTTAAAAGATTTTATTTATTTATTTGACAGAGATAGAGACAGCCAGCGAGAGAGGGAACACAAGCAGGGGGAGTGGGAGAGGAAGAAGCAGGCTCATAGCAGAGGAGCCTGATGTGGGGCTCGATCCTAGAACGCTGGGCTCACGCCCTGAGCCGAAGGCAGACGCTTAACAACTGCGCCACCCAGGCGCCCCAAAAAGGCGTATTTTTTAAGTTCATGTGATGGACTGTATTTGAGATTTGAGACTTGTGTGGAATAATCCATTGTGTATATTCCTCAAGAATCTGTAACAGTGGTAGGTATGTGGTTGAGGACTAGAGATCTTAGATTTTACTTGTTTCTTTCAATTTATTTTTTGCCATAATATAGTACTAACCAGACCACAAGAGCAATATGAATTAAGACAGAAGTAAATAAACAAACAATCAAAAAAAAAAAAAAAAAGATGACACAGTCGAGGAGAGTCAGTCATGGGAATGTGAGCCCAAAGAGCAGTCCAACACTATGGCTCTTGTGGTTTGAACTAGTGGAAAGGCCAGGGGAAGGAAAACATACTTATCAAAGGAACTGATAATTATACAGATAACATTCTACTAGAGTGACAGCAGTGAGGAGGGGCTTCCCTGAGACCTGTGGATTTATACCTCTTAGTCATTTTTTAAGATGATATACTCTCTGTATAAGAACAACGGGGCTAAGAACCTTGTCTAAGAAGACAAAAGTCTTTTATTTTTTCATTTTAAAGAGGTAAAGCAAAATTTGTGGTAAATGTGGTGGGATCTTGGAGATTGATGATGATGATGATGACTTCTAACAGTAAGAGTTTATTAGGTGCCATGGATTTTATCAAGTGGCTTATCTGATTTATCTAATTTAATTTTAAGAACAACTCTCTGAAGAAGGATTATTATTGTTTTCATTTACAAATAAATAAACTGAGTTCAAGAGAGGTTGGATTAGTAATCTAAAACAAAGGGCAGAACCAGGATTTTAAACTGGGCAGTGAGATTCCAGAGACCAATCTCTTAGGCACGTAGATGTGAAGAAAAGGACATTCTAAATAAAGGACTATCATGAACAGACAGAGAGTTACCAGCCCAGACTTTTTGCTGTGAACAGAGATTGTACACATTCATTTGGAATGTGAGAGGGGAGAAGGGCAGTGGTAAATGAAATTGAAAATACAGGTTTGGACCAGTCACAGAGGACTTGTCATATACTTTTTGTTGTGGGTGTAGAAGTGAGAAGAAATGCTCCAAAGGGAAAACATAAATTGAGGAATTACCAGTGCTAAGGGTATTACCAAACCTAGTAGTCCTCAGAAAGGCAAATAGCCGTTGTACAGATAGGGAGACTTTTACATTTTCAGAGACCATTCTGAAGAACAGAATCAACATTGTTTTTCTTAAAGTTTCAAAAATAGGGAGAATTTTGGAATAATATAACTGGAGGTATGAAGTTCGAAGATGGTTAGGGCTATCATGTCAGTAACTCCTCAAGTACTGATAAGGTGAAATTTCCTTAAACATTTTGTTAGAAAAAAAGTTGTGACAGACTTTGAAATGGTCAAAAAGATCATTAGGTGTCTTTGCAATAAAATGTTCGCCATTGTCTAGTGGATCCTTCTAGGGTTATCTTATTATATATGGATCTTTACTTCTAATTACCTTTGAGATATTTTATACCTTTATAAATTGTAGAAACTGATAGTAATGCAAATGGTTCTTATCTGTTGAAATGCAGTTGAATTTTATGGTGGCGATATAACTTTTTATTGCATTATATATATTGAATAATATTGCACCATGTAACAAAGTCACTCAGCTTTCTTGATTGCATATGTGCCTGTCCTTTGAATTCTTCTTTAAATTATTTTCGTTTTTTTACATCTTACTGGTTCGCTTACTAATTAATATGATAAATTGTAATGTATACATTTTATATTTGCATAAGTCAGGATTTTTTCCTTAAAATATTTTTCAACATTTCTAACTACAGTCGACACTTGAACAACATGAAGGTTAGAGGTGCTGAATCCCCACACAGTCAAAAACTTTTGACTTCCCCAGAATTTAAGTACTACCTGTCTACTGTTGATTGGAAGCCTTACCAGTAACATAAATAGTTTATTAACACATATTCTGTATATGTATTATATACTGTATTCTTACAGTAAGTAGGCTGGAGAAAATACAACGTTATTAAGAAAATCATAAGGAAGAGATAATACATTTACAATACTGCACTATATTTATTTTTAAAAATCCTATATTAGTGGACCCACGCAGTTCAAACCCATGTTTTTCAAGGGTCAGCTGTATTTAATCTCTGGATCAGTATTGAAAATTTGCTTACTTTCTATATTATAACTCCTGTTATTGCTATTACTGGTTGATTTACCCATAATGCTTATCGGTAAAACATTTAAATTAAACTGAAAATAATGACAATATTAGTAGCAGATAATGTTCATTGTACATTAGTTTCAGGGACATTTTCATTCATTATTTCACTTAGCTATCACAAAATACAATGGGCTAAATACTGTTATCAGAGCATGTATTTTTTAAAAATTTTATTTATTTATTTACTTGTCAGAGAGAGAGAGAGAGAGCGAGCAAGCGTGCCCATAGGAGCACACACAAGCAGGGGGAGGGGCAGACAGAGGGAGAAGCAGGTTCCCTGCTGAGCAGGGAGCCTGGTCTGGGACTTGATCCCTGGACCCTGGGATCATGACCTGAGCCGAAGGCAGACGCTTAACCAACGGAGCCACCCAGACACCCCTAGAATATCTATTTTAC
The DNA here is from genome assembly GCF_024610735.1 of Ursus americanus. Lineage (NCBI taxonomy): Eukaryota > Metazoa > Chordata > Mammalia > Carnivora > Ursidae > Ursus > Ursus americanus. The sequence goes on from NC_142143.1 coordinate 30,877,732, forward strand.
ACATAAAGAAAATAATGTTTTAAGAGTTCAATAACACCATGTAACAAATGAGAGTCAGAACTTGAACTCAACTCTCACTAAGTACAAGTTTTGTGCTTTAACAACCAGATGATATCCTTTTTGTAACTTAATCTACAAGGCGCACTCTCAGAGCAGCACCACTATTAATGGAACGTAGTCCAACAATAAAAAATGAATTCAAAATAGCTCATTGTATCTTCTTGGTTTACTCAATACATACATAAACCCACTACAATAAACCAATGTATTTTTTTTAATTTAAAATTTTTTTATTATTTTATTTTATTATGTTATGTTAGTTACCATACAGTATATCAGTCTTTGATGTATTCCATGATTCATTGTTTGTGTATAACACCCAGTGCTCCATGCAATACATGCCCTCCTTAATACCCATCACTGGGCTAACCCAACCCTCCACCCTCCTCCCCTCTGAAACCCTAAACCAATGTATTTTTTAATTTCAGTGTTAATCAGAGTTATTTCATCACAAGAGCCAAAAAAATAATTCAGATTGGTTTAAAATTTTTTTTTTTTAAAAGTGAAAGAAAATTTTGTTCATTACACTGAAAAGTCAGTAGAGTCAGCTGGTCCATTTAATGAACCAGTTGAAAAAGCTAAAACAATGTTTTGAGGGTTTTCTCTTCATCTCTTGACTCAATTCCTCTGCTTGGCTTTATCATCTTCAAATTAGGAGGGCTAGCTCCACGCCTTAGGGAAGATGGCTGCATGTAGCTCAAGCTTACATGTCTTCCTAATCCAGAAAAGGAAAAGGCATCTTTGCTGATAGTTCTAGGAGAATAAGCCAAAGAAGGCTTTTGCAATATATTCCATTAGACTAGATTGTCAGATCTATTTTTGCTATACTTCCAGTTTATCCAAATTACATGAGTAATGTCTTTCCTAAGGATTAGCCCACAGATGTGGAAAACAGAAGTCTCTTGTTCTTCTATCCCCCCATTTTCTCCTATTTTCTTTTAATTCTGTATGACATTTCAGATAACCACTCTAATGGTAGTAGAAATTTCAGTGAAGAGTAAAACAGAGGAAAAATATGAAGGCAAAATCAGTAAAAATTAGTACATAGGAACCCATCCTACTTTCTTTTTTATGTAATGGCAATACTTTGAGATTCCATTTCTCTTAAAATTTACATCTAAAAAGGGAAGGTCAGTGGTGCCGTGGTGGCAGCTGAAAAGCATTAGAGAGAACATTTAGATGGTTTGGACTTGAGAGTGGCATTAAGAGCCATGTTGACAAATCAGGGTTCTGCTTTTTGATTTGATATTAATGTTCTCAAATTAATTCACTTTATTTTTAAACACTTTTTTATGACTCTGCCCTTACCTATGTTCCCAATATCAAAAGAATATCTAAAGTCTGATGTAGGTTGAGTTAATTAGCTCTAGTTCAATGATGTCATAGTAGGTTAATTATCACCTCCATTCAGCTCACACCTTTCAGTATTAATAAATATTTTAGCATTTGTCGTTCCCTGACACAAATTGTTGTCTGAGTTAAATGATGTGAGGCTTATATGTTTCTCATTCTTCTGAGCTAAAATATGGTGGACCTAAGCTATTTTCCCTTACAGGGAAACTTTGAAGACTGAATCATGTAAGTGATATGATCAGTGAGATATTTTAGGCAGAATAATCTTGTGTTTGTGAGAAGAATGCACTGGAGAAGGGGAGCTGAGTGTTAGGAAAACTAGTTAGGAGACCACATCAATAACAGCTTAGAGGGCATGTTATTTGCACTTTTATTTTTTCAGGGAGACTGGAAAAGAGGGGATCAATAATAAGAGATGTATTGGAGGTAAAATTGACAAGACTGGACAAGTAATTAAATGGGGTTTGGGTGGCAAGTATGTCAAAGACAATTTTCAAATTTTGAGGTTGGTTGACAAGGATAGATGGAGGTTCCTCTCATTTTGACACATAACACAGCTCCCTGTCTCAGTCTTTGTAGAATCTAAAATATAGGTATTGAATAACATTTTCTAGCAGAGTTCAAATTGGGCACTTTTGTGTATAAAATTCTCATGATTTTCTGTTACTTAGGAAAAAGATTGTGTCTTACTTTTGATGGCAAATCTGTGGCGAGGAGTTAAATATACACACACAGCATTCATGCAAGTAGAAACAGCATGAATTAACAACAGGAGAACTTTATGAACAAGATTCTTAGTACATTTTTGTTTGAAAGCACTAATAAATCAGTTTTGTAGAAAGCCTTTGTCCTGATACAACACTTACCCTCAAGGTAATGAGGTTGGTTTCCTCATTTATTACTTGTCTAAGTTCTAACCTTTGTAACTTCCCTTGAGTCAACTTATAATTCGGGTTTTAGTGAGATGATTTATGTATCATATTATTAAATATTCTGTGTAAAATATACTTGTACTTAGTATCCCCTAATGCCATTTTAGCTAGTGGTTTTTGTTTATTTGTTTTTCATTCAGTCTTTCTTTATATCTGAAATTAAGGTTTCTAGCAATAAAAGAACAAAATGATTTTTTCTTTTCCTTTTGGCTCTTCAGGTACTACAGTATTTCTCTGTAGAGTAGGAAAAGGAAAAAACCTTACCTTACACTTTTGTGGAGCTAGAGGGCCAATTCTCAGATTCAGGCTTAAATACATAGGTAGTTTCTCATTGTGACCTTGTAATTGACCTTTGGCATGTGAATTCATGAATGGAGCCACGGAAGTATCTTTAAAAGAATTAAATTAGCTATGACTATAAAATGAAATATAGATGCTGTATTTAGATAACTCAAGTAAAAATGATTATCTCAGGTGAACTAGCCTAAATTAGGAATCTTTCAATTCATTTTATATTCATAACTAGCTGTATGATTTTAGTCAATTGATCTAACAATACTATAATTTTGACATGATACTAATAATAATGGCACCTGCCATGTATTGAGAGTTTACTGTTTGCCCTATTCCATGTTTAGCAGTTTATGTACAGTATGTCACTTAATACATATAATTACTCAAGAGTTTGGTATTATTTTTCATATTGACATTTGAAGTGACTAACACTCAAAGAAATGAACTTGCTCATGGATATATAACTTTCAAGAAGCAGGGCTATTTTATGTAGTGTCAAATGCTATGCTCTTGACCACTAAAGTAAAATTACTTGATAATACCTTTATTTTTCTGATTATGAGTGTCCAAATTTGTACTTTAAATGAGATTTGAATGCATTGATTTATTTTCAATAAATTTATTTTCACTGTCCTATTTTTGCTTCCTCTGGTCTGTAAATGACTGTTTGATTCAGGCAAGTCAAGATGCAAGTTTTAATAGAGGAAATGAATGTGTCAATAATTCTGTCTTTATTCTGCATTGAAAATTTCAACGTCAAGAAAATAATTTTATTTTAATGGGATTTATTGACTAGAATGATACATTATTGATGGTGAAAACAAATATCACTTCTATAAAGATAATATTAGAGGTGGTGCCTTGCCAGTGATCTGTCAAGTGTATTTACAAATGCTATCCTTTCCCAGGAGAGAAGAGAGGAACTTCTACATTAACTCAAAAAACTCTTAGTTTGAAATATTAGTAATAGGCATCACAGTGAGTAAAGATTGATAAGTGGTATTATTTTCTTGGGTTTGGGGAATAGCGTTATCCATGCCTAACTGTATGGTGGACTAGAATTATAATACTCACCCATCAAAGTAAAGGCTCTCAGTTATCCCTTCCTAAGGATCACTTCCCACTGATGAAAGTTAAACTGTGCATGTGAAAGATGGAGTTGGTGTTTCTCAAATGCCTATTATTTACTTTACTGCAGACCTCTGTAGTTTTAAAAGTCATTTCAGAATAAAAGTTCCATGAGCTTGGAGGGGCCCATTTTTTTCCTGATATATTTATGGATAATTTCACTGTAAAATAAATATCTGCAATGTTAGAGATTGAGGAAAGATTTCTTATGTGAAATCACTTGAAAATGTGTATTGTGTTTGTATGTATGAATGTGTTTGTATATATGTGAATATGTATGTGTTTACACATTCATAATAATAGTCTCTTATATTAAATTACCTGGGCTTGAGATACTGGTTTTAATATATGGCATTATGAAAAAAAATCAAATAAATAATCAAATGGAGATAAATCATCTTGAAAGTAGTCTTGCTTTAACATTCATCTGGTGCCTACTTGAGCTTAATACAGAGAAAATTAAGTAGATATGATCATTGGCCTACAGCACATAAGCCTTAATAAGCGTGAAAATGAAATAAAGATGTAAAAAGACATACACATTATTGTAAACACATCTAAGGGGAAACCATGAGAAGAGCTAAAATGATAGACAGTAAAATAAAATGTCATTACTAATCCAGTGTGCTTTTTCATGGTTATTGCATTGGGACGGTGCTGTAACTTCATGAATGGTTCAGGCAGGCAGAATATTTGGCAGTTTTATAACATGACTATTCTATTTCTTGCACTGATAAACCTTTTTTAGATAAGATACAAAGAGAGTCTGCTTCTTTTAAGTTTACAGAGTTAAAAATAGCTTCACAAATTATTCTTATTCACCTCCTATTGTTCTTTGAGGACAATTTTCCATTGTTTCAGTTGTGATTTTCCAACCTTGCCCTTTTTGATGGCTCTTCACTATTTCATTAAAAAAAAAAATAAGTACCTACTCTGTGCCAGGTGTTAAATGAGGTAATACTTTCTGTGACTGAAGTACAAGCTGTTTTGTGGTTCTGTTGGACCAAAACTTGTTCCTCAGTTTAAGAGAAAATGTATCTCTTTGAAATTTCTATCACTACTCTGATTAACTTTCTGAAATAATACAAAATATTGCTATTCACACAATCCTACAAATAAAAAGATAGCTAAGTTATTTCTCTTTACTTTTCTGCTTTACAAATTTAAATGTGTATTTTTCTCATAGCCATATTCTTCAGATTGCTTCAGTGACCACCATGCCATTATCAATGTCCTTTTCTGAAAGCAATCCTAGGATTTGGCATAATGCTGTACATATACTTTGAACAGAATGTAATTGAGGGGAAATGTTTCTTCTTGGCAATGGGCTTGAAATTCTCATCAGTTTGAATAATTTGGTATTCTGATGTATTTCTCTTAGGAGGATATAATCCTAAATTTTGTAATAGGATACAAATAATTTGGGAAGCAATCTCCATTTACATATACCTCACTATTTATTCCATTTCTTTCATGTTTTGTTATGTTGCCTGATGTTAGTAAGAATTCATATTTTGGAATTTGGTATTAAATATTAATCATATACATATGTTTTGAAAGAGTCTTTGATAGATAAATCCATATTGAGAGGAACAAAGACAATCCAATGACACTGTGTTATGCAAACATAAAGGTATGAAGATGGTCAAATTCTTTTAGAGGAGATGATAAAGGAGTCCTCAAAGTCCACTTTTAGGCAAAAGTGGCAAAATACAGTAGAGTTTGTTCAATGAATATGAAGGCCTGAAGATTAACTATCTTAAAAGTCTGCGAAGATGGCTGCCAATAATTTCTTTTATTTCTCTGGATGCACAGTATTCTTATCTAGCAGGGGAATCCATTTCCTCTCCTATTGAACTGGACTGGCCTTGACTTGACTTAATTTAACAACAACAAAAAAATTGTGGTAGATGTGACACAGAATGACTTTTGGCCCTTATATGAACAGATTGTATAGTTTCCATTTTTATTTTTTGAAAGGAGTCTTTGTGTAGAAAAGTCCAGGATCTCCTGCATGGGAGGCTTTGCGAGAGAAAGAAATCACAAGAAAGGAAGGAAAACCCTGAAGAAGAACAAACCTGTTCCAGTCAAAAAGTAGCACACACTTCCTCCAGTGCCCAATGAATATGTGAAGCTGTATTAAATAATTCAGTAACAGTAGAGCCATCCAAGCTGCAATACATGGGACAGAGATGAACCCTACAGCAGCCTTTTGCCTGTTCTGTGTGGGAGGAGGAGCAGTTAACTTTTGTTTTTAGTTGGTCATTTTGGACCATGATGTAAGCCATGTCTTAAGGACATGATTTTCTAGCAACAAGTTAGAATGAGTTTGTTTTCTTGAAGCCCTGGAAATTTTATTTTAGCTGAATGCTGTGATTAGAGAGAAGTGAATGTATATTTGTTTGTCACTGTCAGTCTGAGTTTCTAAATCATACTACTAACAAAGACTCTCCCCTAACAAAACCAGTTAGACCCTTCTAAGCCCCCTTCTCAACCTTGGTCTTCTTGCCAGGCCAGCATAGCCCAGTTTTAGCAGAAATTCTGCTAAGTCAGTTTAGTGAGAAAGTCCCCCACTCTTGATATCTGATGACTCTTGGTATCTGATCAACTTCCTCATCCCTACCTTTTATATGTGAGTGTTTGACCTGCCTTCAGGGAGAATCTTATTTTCACTTTAGCAAGAATCCTCTGTTGATATCTCTTAATATTTTTTTTGTCTACTGCCTCCCTCACTCCCTTCTTTGGTTACAAATCCTCAGCTGTCTTTGCTGTATTTAGAATTGAGCCAGATATCTGTCCCTTGTTATGATAGTCTTGATATTATTTGCAACTTTCCTGAATAAAGTCCTCGTTACTAGACCTAATATTTTCTGTCTCAGAAATTAACTTTGAGGACTCACTGATGATCAGGCATCTATATTGATTTTAGAAGAGCTTTTTTCTGTTGTATTGACTGCTTTACCATTATCTGCATTAATGGGACCATTAAGCCTGTGGGGCCCCATTAATAGGAAATAGCTTATTATTTTATGAGGAGGTAAGGAAAGTGATGCAGGATACAGAAATGTTTTAATATCTGCTTTTACAATAAGTAAGTTTTTCTTTTAAAAAATAATTGAGAGTGTATTTTGATTGCCCTGGTACATATTGTGGAGGTTACTAGAAATTGAAAATGTGCAGAGAAAAATATGTTATTTCTGTTTGTATCTCAGACAAATTTGGACATCTATTCACTTTCCTCAATTTCTGGACTTAGTCATCCCATTGCTCCAGCTCCAGAAATTTCCCCTCAAACAAAATTATCAACCAAAAGCCAAATTGTTTGGTTTTGGCTCTAAGCCACAGATTTATAGCACTCACTGCACCTTTTGGGATTTCTTTTGTGTTGTCTCTCTTTTCCCTTTGGTCTTCCCAGCTTTTGATAGATACAGACTTTTATTTGATCTGGGAAAATCAAAAGCCTGGATCCTGGCCAGAATAAGTCCTATAGGGTAGATATTTAGGAGAATTACATGGAAATAATGCTAGTGGGTCAATGGAATGAAAATACAAAGTCAATTTTAAACAAGAAGGTTCTATGTTAGTTAATATCAATATCATTGAGATGTCAGAGATTCTGCTGGGAAATATTTACACTTTTAGAAGAAATTGTTATTTTATTACTAGACATATTCTACCAATATTTTAATTTTTAAATAAAGCATGGAATCAAAGACAGCATGTAAAGATGAATATATACTGTAACAGATTAAGGGAAAGATTTAGATAATCCTTTGGACAAGATGACAGATCTGATTTTAGATATCACTAATTATAGAATGAATTAAAACAATTCTGGAAAAAAAAAACCAACATTTGGAGATACACATTGGTACCAAACCCCATAAAGATGGTGAATGTTAGAAAAATAAAATTCCTGTTTTCCCAGTAATGGTGGGAAAAATTAAATCTGATGAATAAGTGTAGGCAAAGTTTATTATGGGTTTTTCAACAATGGGTATTGACTGTTTTTTTTTTTTTGTTTGTTTGTTTGTTTTGTTTGGGGTTTTTTTGTAGAATAACTGTTCTTTACAAATGATTTCCAGGCAAAATGCTGTAATTCCCTACTCCACTGGTTGTGATTTGGGACCCGCCCATTCCATGTTATCCTGGAGGCTTTGTTCACTTCAGGGAGCTTGTTGATTTCCCAGTCCCTAAACATATGCTTTCATAAGAATGCACTGTCTAATTTTATTTACCTTTGTGTAACTCACCACACACGTAAGACATTTCTTTCCCAGATACAAATGCTGAATGTCTTATGGATTTATATGAGGCAACAAATCTTTGGGGATGTGACTTTTATTTTGAATGCATGAATGGATGGATGGATGGATGGATGGATGGATGAGTGAATGAACAAATGGCAAAATCCCAAAGAAACTAGCAAATAGAGAATCGGCAGATTTGTGGGCTATGCTGTCATCACTCCTCAATTCCTTCAGGAAATATAAGCTAGCAGCAAAAATCCACTCTCTGAATATATCATGAATCATTATTTATTCCCTTTAAGCAGAATCAAAGTAAGGAAAATATTTCCAATGCATATCTAATTATGATTGTTCATCATCTTCCATCTTGACCTGATTCTTCACATTAACCCTCTTACCCTGACAGAGAAGAATCAGGAGACAGACTTTGTTTCATCTAGTTCTCCTTGGACCTCATTTATTTCAATTTCATTACTAACAGGACAACGTATGTGTTCTTTTCCCTTTTATCTTAGTTCTTAAATTCGTCTTCAGAAATTGTATGAGGAGGTAGTTGGAGAATTTCTTAGCCTCTTATTTTATTCTCTGTCAACTTATTCAGGAATAAAGACCTTCTCACCTATTTTTAAGCTTTATAAATTTCTTAAATCAAGCAAAACATTCTACCACATGACTCCATTCTGATTAGCAATTATTTTGAAAGCACCTTAGGTTGCATTAATTACATTTGCCATAGAATATAAAAGTTGGCGCTCATAATATTTAAAAAGATATTTCCATTTCAGAGTTTTACGTTTTGGTTTTACAGTTACTTTAAAATCATTTCAGAAAGTAAAAGAATTAAAGAATTACTACCACAGGTCAACGTTATCTTTGATTTACAAGCATATGTTTGCAGAATCTAGTAAGTGGTGATATTTCATGCTTTGGGCCTTTGCAGGTCATATGCTTAGTCAGAAACAACTCCCTTTACCTGATACTCCTGGAAACCACTAATAAACTTTAAAATTATCTACTTTCTTCCTAACATTGCAAAAATAGTACTGACTATAAGAAAACTTACACAAACTTCTGCATGAAATGTAATGTATCTGTATTTCTATTAGGTGATTAAAGTGCTGCCTAAACTCATTCCCTCCACCTGTTCTTTTAATCCCATTCCTTGCCACTTATTATTTCAGGACACTGCTTCTGCTGTGTCCCCAGTAGCTTCCACTCTAGTTCTATGCTCCTCTTTATAGCAAAACTCCTCCGAAGAGTTGTCATTATTAGCTGGCTCTACATTTTCTATTTGTATCTCCTCCTGAATCCATTTCAGTTGGACTTTTTGTCAGTGTATTACATTGAACAGATCTTCTCATTGTCATGTATAAACTTTAAATCACCAAATCCAATGGCCATGTCACCTCAAAGCAGTCAAGCTATTTGTGGTATTTGACCCATTTGAACCATGTTTCTTTTGAAAATCTTTCCTCAGATTTCTTGCAGGACATAATTCTCTCACTTTTGTTCTTACATAATTGGCCACCCCTTTTCAGTCTCCTTTGCAAGTTCCTCTTGTCTCTTCACTCCTTAAATATTAATGTGCCTTGGGACGCAAGCCCTCAGATCACCTTTTGGCCTATTTATATAAACTTTATCAGCTTATCCATCCTGTTTCATGTCCTTAAGTACTATGTACACATTGACAGATCGCACATTTGTATTTTTAGTACTTTCTCTTGAACTCTCTAATTGTATATCTGATTTGATATATTTCCATGTAGATGTTTAATTGATTTATTAAGCTTAAATTTTCCAAAATCAAACTCAGAGTTTCTATGTTCCAAACTTGCTCCTCCCATGATTTTCCCTCAGTACGTGATAGTGAAAATCTACCAGTTAATCAGGCCAGAAAGCTTAGAGTCACCCTTGATTCCTCTTCTATGATAATCCATACCTAATCTATCAACAAATCCATTCTGCACTACCTTCAAAATAATACTCCAAATCAAACCACGTCTGATCCCCACCACTGCTACCCTACTATAAGACACTGACCTTTATAACCTGGATTATTGCCATATATTCCTAACTCACACCTCTGCTCCTATTTGTTATATTATTAAAATTAGATAGAAGAAATGACAAAGAAAAGTAATGTATATATCAGGTGGATGCTAATTACATTTAAATTGATCTAAGATATTTTTATTTTTGGAAGGAGTAGAGTTTGGCTTTGGTTTTGTTTAAACTATGCAGAAAAAGAACTGCAAATATCTGCATAGGGGTCTCCTTAAGTCTTTGAGTACTAAACAGTGCATGTGAAGGGTAAGATTCCATAGGGCTATGTGAAGAATGAAAAGTGGGGAAGAATCATCATGAGGAAACTTCACACTAAATAATTATCAGGAACAGGGCTGAGAGACTCTTGAGTCTGGTCAGTCAGAATGGAGGGATCATGTTGAGAACTCAGGAAATTCCACAGAGAAATTAGGTCATGACAAAGAAGTAGAGCTAAACTAGACAGAGCTACACAAAAGAGGATCTATACAAGTGGTAAACATGTTGGTAAATATAATAGACTTATTATATTTTTATTTTTTTAAATAAAAAATTCTGAAAAATTATTATGTATTTAAAGCAAAATGATAGAGAAAAGTAAAATTTATGACAATAATAGCCAAAAAAATGATATTGAAGACTGATAAGGTAAATATGCATATTTTGCCCAATAGAACATCTCATAAAAGATAATTAAACAAAAGCCAAAGACAAGATTTAAGATAATATCAAAATACTCAACCCAAATGATGGAAGGAAAACAAAACAAAACAAAGGAACTATGAGATAAATAGAAAGCTGGTTGTTAAGATAAACTTAAATCTGACTATATCAATAATTATATTAAATGTAAATGAACTAAACATGCCAGTTATATGGCAGTGGGCCTCAGAATGGATAAAACAAAGGCATTTCTAACTATATATTCTCTCTAAGAAACATATTTTAATTATAAAGACACAGATGATTTCAAAGTAAAGGGATGGAAAAGAATATATTGTGCAAACTTTAATAACAGGAAAGCCAAAGGGCTGCCTGGGTGACTCAGTTGGTTGAGCATTTTAGTCTTGGTTTCAGCTTAGGTCATGATCTCAGGGTCATGAAATTAAGCCCCACGTGGGACTCTGTGCTCATTGGCAAGTGTGTTTAAGATTTTCTTTCTCCCTCTCCCTCTGCTCCCCCCCAGCTCATGCCATAAATAAATAAATAAATAAATAAATAAATAAATAAATAAAATCTTTAAAAAAATAAGAAAGCTGAAGTGCCCATATTAATACCAGACAAAGTTGACTTTAGTACAAGAACTATTACTAAAGATGGGTGACATTTCCCAATGATAGAAGGATAAATTAATTAAGAAATATAATAAACCTAAATATCTATGCACAAAACATAAAAACTTTAAACACATGAGGCAAACACTGTCAAAGCTGAAAGAAACAGATAAATCCACAGTTAAAGTTAGTAATTTCGATTCTCCTCTATCAGTAATATAGCAGGTAGACAGAAAATCAGGAAGTGTGTAGAATACTTGAATGACACTATCAACCAATTTAACCTAATTAACATTTATAGACCACTACACCCAGCAACATACTACTTTCGATTGTACATGGAACATTAACCAAGATAGACAATTTGCTTGGCCATAGAGTCTCAATAAATTTAAAAGAATGGAAATAACTTAAAGCATGTTCTCTGAAGACACAAACTTAAATTAGAAATAAATAAAAAATATATCTGGAAAACCCCAAATATTTGGAATCTTTACACAATTGTTCTAAACAACTCATGGATCAAAGAGGAAATTATAAGGGAAATTAGAAAGTATTTGAAAGTAAATGAAAATAAAAGCACAACCTATTAAAATTTGTTGATTGAAGCAAAAGCAATATTTTGAGGAAAATTTGTGCTTTAAATACTTATGTTGGAAGGGAAGTTTGAGATCAGTGATCTGGGCTTCTGAGCTCACATCTTAAGAAGCTCAAAATATAGTAAATTTAACCCAGAAGAGTATAGGGAAAGAAAAAATAAAGACAAGAATAAAACTAAAAGAAAGAGAAAACTATAGAAGATGAAGAGAATCAATGCAGTTAGTAGCAATCAATTTGAATGACAACACTCAAGCCTCCTCAAAATAAAGGTCACAAATGTCCAGTATATTAATACACAACATATAAAATTTATGCATCATTAAGCTTCCTTTGATTTTGTTTATATGTCATTTGGTTTAAAAGGTTAAAACACTGACAGATGCTAAAATTTTATAGGAAAGGAGATGTTATTTTTGTGAGTCCCAGATTACATTTTATCCTGGATTAGAAAAAGTAAGTGGCATTTTTTGGTCAGATGATAAGTTGTATTTCTGCAAAAGCAGGAGATGCTCAAGAGGAAGGAGAGGGTGTGAGTGTGAAAATGCCTGCTGGAGAACTGCCTCAGCACAGGCCCAGAGGAGGATAGTCTCTGTAGGACCTCAGAGGGTTGGCCTGGACATGATATCCTTTCCACAGTATTCTGGGCATGGAATTCAGAGCTCCTGTACAGCATGTGCTCCAAGGTCCTTGTCCAGGCCCTCAGTAACTGGACTTCCTTCACCAGCCAGGTGCCACCTGCTTGCAGCCCCTCCCCATGTGGCCTGTGCACTGCAAAGGCCTCCTACCCCTACCAGTACCTGGACTTTTGCTGCATGCTCATGCCATCAGTTGCTGATCCTCTGCATTCTGGAGAGTGTTCTTTTGGTGCCCAGCAATCCAGAGTAGCTCTGGCCTGGCCAAATCAGTGAACTTCTCTGCTATCTGGTAGCTGAAACATGCCTTCTCTAAGAGTTCTGATTTGACCTCATGTAGGTACTCTTTCTCAGCGGTAGGGTGCCATATAGCTTCCTTATATCACATAAATACTCTTTTCTTATAGGTAACCATTCATTATAGTAAATGCTTCCTGTTTAACCTACTGTGGAGTTTTGTAGCTCCTGCTTGGACCTGGACTGGTATGATGGATAAATGTCAAAGTTCATATAGTAATTTCAGAACAATCCCTTAAAATTATAACAATCCTTAGTTTAGATTTTGAGACCTCTTGAGTATGCCACCATCCTCATCACCCTCCACACCCCCAAATCTAAGCAGAATCTCTGGCATGCTTTTGCTAGAAATGACATATTTAACAAAATGTAGCTATAAAGATACAGCTATGACATTTGGTGACCGTGGGACTAACATTATATAATACTGGATGTTTTTCTCACTTCTTATAAAAGTCATCTTTAAGATGAAGCTCATTTATAAATCATCTAAGGACCTTGTAAGACTGAGACACTCAGATTTGTGAACCTGAAAAATAAATATTTTTCGGCTTTCCTACTTGTCTCGATACCTATATAAGGAAAGACAGTTTTGTTAAAGTTTATAGGCTTAATCTGACTGACTGGGTTTTTTACAAGTAGGATGGAACTTAACATAAGTATTCACTTAATCTACATGGACATAAATATTGCCAAATGATGACAGGAACAATGTTATTCAGTGTTGCCTGTAAGCTAGCAACATCAGCATCATTTAGGTGTTCTGTGGAAATGCAAATTCTCATGTCCAAACCCAAACCTGGCCCCTAGGAGTCAGTGTTTCAACAAGCCCTCCAAGTGATTCTTAGTCCATATTGTAGGAAGCACTGCCTTAGAACATCTCAGATGTGGGAGACACCTATCATTGTGTCCTGGATTTTTAACCAAGTGGTCTAGTATTCATAAAACTTTGGGATCTAGTAGATTTCTAATAGAAAGTCACTGAAAGTTAGGTTAAACAACCCTTCTCTGTCCCTAGATTTTGAAAGGAAGGGCAAGTGGTGAATATCAAGAAACGATTGTAAAGAGTTGATGTTATGTGGTTGAAATGATACGTCCCAAGAACAGACTTCTTTACTCTCTCAGAAACATGTTTAACTAATGTCTTTGCTGTTTGTTTGTTTTCTCTCCCTTTCTTTACCCTTTTTCTTCAACACTCCTGTTTATGGAGAAACACCATTCACCTGGCAATGAAAATGCCACTTACTCTTCTAACCCAAATATACAATGTAATCTGGGAGTCATAAAAATAGCATCTCTCTTCCCATAACATTATACTATCGGTCAATATAACAACCTTTTAAATCAAAAGACATATAAACCAAATCAGGGGAAGCTTAGTGATGCATAAATTTCACATGCTGTGTATTAACATGCTGGACATTTGAGACTATTACTTTGATGGGGCTTGAGTGTTGCCATTCAAGTTGATTCCTACTTACACTGACACGTCATTACTTTTCTTTAATTAACACTCTGGGATTTGGGGGATCATGTGGAAATCACATTCTGCAAAAAAAGCTCCCTTTAGCTCATTTATTTTTATGTCTAAAGTCTTTTGCTTTATGTGTGTTTTGCTTATGCTGAAGAGATTAGTTCAGTATGCAGTAAGTGATAGAGAGAGGGGAGAGAGAGTCCAGTGTTGCCATTTCTAACCTCTCACATTCTTCTTAGACTTAATGTTAAAAACTGTATTTCTTACCCTTGCAGAGCAAAAGAGAAAATGTTGTGTGTCTGCTAGCCATATTGAAAACAGTGTAAATTAGTTGTGCAGTTATGCAGCAAAGCTATTTTCCAAATATGATTTCACTGTATAGTATTACTTATATTTGCATACTGCCAAAAGAGTGATTGTTAGTTGTATGAAATTCTATAGTATTAGCCTTGAAATGGGAAAATGCAGAAAATTATAATCATATGATCACTAAGGGCAGTATTTCAAAGCAGTATTTACTGATAGAACTTTCCTGTGCTTCTGCTCAACCATAATTCATTCACCCTTTGAACAGAAAATGGGGAACGCTAATTCCTTTGGGAAGCAGAATTTATCATGCAACGTGTTTTGTACTATAAGGGAAATAATAACAATGCTCTCTCTACATAAAGCCCCTTTCTTCTGAATGAAGCAAAGTGGTTTATGCATAGGACATGCAGAATTCCCCCAGGATCTCAGTGACGAAAGGACCAAATTCTGTGTACTTCTATTGTAAATATCTGGGACACAGTGAGCAAAATGGCAGGCAGACCCACCAAGAATAGTTGATCTTGAATCCAGGTTTGGTATACTGTTCATGTTATATTTAATTATCTGGTAATATGAAGGAAATGTACATTAAATTGGAAAGTTATAAAAGTTAATTATATATGTTGCATGGATAGAAGTAAGCATATTTCTGTACTAGGTAGACAAACTGGAAAATTCACCTCACTCTTACTGGATCCTTCTGAATAAAACATTGGAGTTATTTATGTCTTGATTCTATCTTGAATTGGAAAATGTTCGAAAATTTTCTGAAACTGTACAATTTTAGAATTAGGAGGTAATTATTTTTTTAAATATTTTTAAAAGATTTATTTTTTTAGAGAGAGTGTGCAGGGGGGAGGGGCAGAGGGAGAGGGAGAGAGTCTTTTTTTTTTTAAAGATTTACTTATTTTAGAGAGAGAAAGAGAGAGAGCATGAGTGGGAGGGGCAGAGGGAGAGGGAGAGAGAATCGCAAGGAGACTCCATGCTGAGTGCAGAACCTGAATTGGAGCTTGATCTCATGATGATGAGATCACAACCATGAGATCGCGACCAGAGCGGAAACCAAGAGTTGAATGCTCAACTGACTGCACCACCCAGGTGCCCTGGTAATTGATTTGTTTTTAAGGTGAACACAGTGCTTGGTACAGGGTAGGTATTCAGATTTACAAAACAATATTCAGAAATACTAAATGATGTGGCTGAGGTCTCACAATTTGTTTTGATAGTTCCGGGGCTGCTTTGTCATACCCAGGTGCTCCTTCCTTTGAGGAACCGTCTTTTTAGAAATTAACTTCATGAAGTGAATCTTTGAAGAAGCTAAATGCAAAACACCAAAACCATTTTTATAACAAAGCCATACAAAATAGTAAAGAGAAATGAGAATTATGCAGTTGGAAGAGCTATTTTGAGATTATAATGAATGAATCATAACATAAACAACAAGATAACCATCTCTGACAACTAGATATGTATACTTTACATTATTTGGTTTGAAATATTGAAAACTAATTGATTTTTTCTGATTTATGATATTCCTCAGTGATTTTAATTCATTCCAAATGTCTTATATTTCATTAGGAATGGGCAGTAGAGTCTTGTAAATTAGTTTGGAATTTTCTACTACAAACAGTTTTGATTATTTATTTAGAAATAGACACTTGGTTTGTTGAAGTGATTCTATGATTCACCTGTGATTTATATTTTAATAATATTTATTAGCTTTGAAATATGGGAACATATACACTACAAAAAATGCAGCACACAACACCCCCTCCAGATAACATTATTTTAAAAAATTCATGTACATCATTTCAGAATTCATTGTAGAAAGCTTTAATATAGAAAGATGATATCCTTCCTTTAAAACAAAACTGCAATTAAAAGTCTCTTATGTAGTCTTTAAGAATTTTTTCTATGCTTATATCAGTGTCTACAACATCATATTTGTTTTTACGATAAAGAAACATTCATCATTCTGTGCATGCTTTTCAATTTTTCAAGATCTAATTCTCTTGGGGCACCTGGGTGATTCAGTCAGTTGTGTCTGCCTTTCAGCTCAGGTCATGATCCCAACGTCCTGGGATCCAGCCCCACATCGAGCTCCCTGTTCGTCAGAAAGTCTGCTTCTCCCTCTTCCTCTGCCTGCCACTCCTCCTGCTTGTGCTCTCTCTCTCTCTGTCAAATAAATAAATCTTAAAAAAGAAAAAAAGATCTAATTCTCTTTATCAAGGGAAAAATGCACCCATTTTAAGTATATAGTTTTATGAGTCTTGATATATAAATTTATGTAACCATGACCACAATCAAGCATTTCTATTACCCCCAAACTTCCCCCATGCCTCATGCTCATGAATCCCTTCTCCTCAGGCACAGATATGAATTCTGTCAATACAGATTTATTTTTCTTCTTCTAAGGATTCAAATAGATAGGATCATGCTGTATGTACTTTTGCGTCTGGGTTCTTTAGTTCTTTATCCCAACACCATTTATTTAAGAAGCTGTCCTTTCACCTTTGTATTTTCTTGGCTCCTTTGTCATAAAATAATTGACCATATATGCATGGAATTATTTCTGGACTCTATACTGTTCCACTGATCTATGTGTCTGTTTTTATTCCAAAACTATACAGTTTTGATTACTATAGCTTTGTAGTATAGTTTGAAATAAGGAAGTATGATATCTCCAGCTTTGTTCTTCTTTCTCAAAATTGCCTTGGCTTTTTGTAGTCTTCTGGTTCCTTACAAATTTATGGTTGTTTATTCTATTTCTGTAAAAAATACTATTGGCATTTTGATAGGGATTCATTGAATCTGTAGATTGCTGTGGGTAGTATGGACATTTTAACAGTATTAATTCTTCTAATCCATAAACAGAGAATATCCTTCCATTTTTTGAGTCTTCAGTTTCTTTCACCAATGTCTTATAGTTTTCTGTGTACAGGTTTTTCACCTCCTTGGTTAAATTTATCACTAAGTATTTTATTCCTTTTAATACAATTGAAAATGGATTGTTTTCTTAATTTCTCTTGTTGATAGTTTCTTGTTAATATATAGAAACATACCTAATTTTTGTATATGGATTTTGTGTCCTGCAACTTTACTAAATTTGTTGATTAGTTCTAACATGAATTTTTTTTTTTTTTTTTTTTTTTGTGGAGTTGTTTTTTTGTTTGTTTGTTTGAAGATTTATTTATTTATTTTTAGAGACTGGGGAGGGGAGAGGGAGAGAGAGTCCCAAGAAGACTACGCCATGCTGAGAATGGAGCCTGATGCGGCACTCAATCCCACAACCCTGAGATCACAACCTGAGCCAAAACCAAGAGAGTCAGTAGCTTAACTGACTGTGCCACCCAGGTGCCCCTTGATGGAGTTTTTAGTTTTCTATATATATCATGTCATCTACAAATAGTGACAGTTTTACTTCTTCCTTTCTGATTTGGATGCCTTTTGTTTCTTTTTCTTGCTTATTTGCTCTGGTTGGATTTCCAGTACTATGTTGGTTTAAAGTGGTGAGAGTGGGCATCTTTGTCTTCTTTTCTGATCTTGGGGGAAAAGTTTTTAGCCTTTTACCATTGAGTATGATGCTGTCTCTGAGCATAGATACTTTTTTAAATAGTTGAAGACATTTTCTTCTATTTTTAGAATGCTGGATTTTTTTTATTGTGAATGTGTGTTGAATTTTTTTCGAATGTGATTTCTTCACCTGTTGAGATTATCACATGGTTTTTCCTCTTTATTTTATTAATATTTTGATAAAATATCAACCTTGAATTCTCAAAAGTCTCCTAGACATTATGTTTCATCCTTTCTATATTTGCTAGATTCAATGTGCAAATATTTCAAAAAGATTTTCTGCATTGGGGCACCTGATTGGCTCAATCGGTTAAGCGTCCAACTCTTGGTTTTGGCTCAGATCATGATCTCAGGGTCTTGAGATCCAACCAGCTTTGGTTCTGTGTTCAGCAGGGAGTCTCCTTCCCTTCTCCCTTTCTCTTTGCCCCACCTTCCCTTCCCAACACCCCCTCCTGTGCACACTCTCACTCTCAAATAACTCTTAAAAAAAAAAAAAAGATTTTCTACATTTATGTGTATTAGGTATTTAGGTCTACGGTATTTCTTCCTTTTTCTTTTATTTTTAATGTTTTTGGTTTTGTTATCAGAGTATTTCTGGCCTTATAAAGTGAACTGGGAATTATCTTTCCTTTATGTATTTTCTGGACAAGTTGCTATAGGCTTTGCACTATTCTCCCTTAAATGTTTGAGAGTTCTCTGCAGTAAAAACATCTGGTCATGGAATTTTTTTGTAGGGATATTGTCGATTGCAAATTTAATTTATTTAATGTAATACTTTTAGATTTTTAAATTTCTTCTTGTGACAGTGTTAGAAATTTCTGTTTTTAAGGGTATTTTATGTTTTGGGGTATTTTTACATTTTGTCATTCATTGAATTTAGTGGCATAAGATTGTTAATAATATAATCTTACATTCTTTTTAAGATCTGTAGAACTATAGAAATAGCTTTTTGATTCCAGGTCTTGATGAGTTGTGTTTTCTCTTGATCAATCTAGCTAGTTTATCAGTTTTTATTGAAATATTTCAAAAATGGACTCAGCTTTGTTGACTTTTCTATGGTTTATTTTACTCTTTCACTGATTTCTGTGCTAATTAAAAAAAAAAACTACTGTTTATTTTGAGTACCTTTCTTTTTTTCAAGTTTCATAGAGAGAAAATTCAGTCCACTGAATTTGAACATTTCTTTTTGGTAGGTTCATGAAGCTTTTTTTTTTTTTTTTTTTTCAAATTTCAGTATAGTTGACATACAATGTTAACATTAGTTTCAGGTATACAACATACTGGTTCAACAACCCTGTATGTTATTATAAATTTTCTTCTTAAAACTGCTTTGCTGCATTTAGCAAATTTTATTTTTTGCCTTTTCATTGTGATTCAGTGACAATATTTTTTTTAATTTCCTTGATGAATTCTTTGATACATGAGATATTTAGAAATATGCTGTTTGATATACCGTTTTAGGGACTTTCTTAGTAGTTTGTAGTTATTTATTTTTAATTTAATTATGTTGTAGCCTGAGAATATATTCTTGTACTAGTTCTATCCTTGAAAATGTATTAGGGACTGTGTTGTTTATGCAAGAAAAAATGGTATTTTTGTAGCTATCTGGTATACTCTTATATAACAATCAGATTGTGTTTATTGTTAGGACATTGTTCAAGTATACTGTAAACTTATTTATTATCTATCTGCTTTATCAGTTGTTCAAGAGGCATTTTTAAGTAATAATATTATTATAGATATGTATTTTTCTCTTTTCAGTTTTCTTTATTTTTAAGTTCTTTTATTATTTGCATACATATTTTTGATTGATATATTTTCTTGATGAATTTATACTTTTATCATGATGAAATGCTCCTTTTCATCTTGGGTAATATTATTTCTCCTGAAGTCTATTTTATCTTAAATTAATATGGCCTGTCTAGCTTTCATATTATTTGAATTTGCATGATACACATTTTCCTCCTTTTCCCTTTTAACTCATATCTGACTTTTCATTAAAGGCTGTCCCTTATAGACTATTTAATTTGGTCTTATATCCAGTCTGACAGTATCTCCCTTCTAATTAATGTGTTTAGACTTTTTACATTAAATGTAGTTATTACTAGGTGAAATTTCATTGTACCGTCTCATTTGTTTTCTATTTGTCCCACCAATTCCTAATTATTATTATTTTTAACCTTTTTACTGCTGTGATGGTAGGTTTTATATATTAACTTGGCTAGGCCATAGTCCTTAGTTATTCTACCAAACAGTAACCTAAGTTTTGCTGTGTGGGTATTTTGTAGATATGGTTAACATTTATAATCAATTGACTTTAGGTAAAGGATATTATCCTTGATAGTTTAGATAGGCTTCATACAATCAGTTGAAAGAACTTAAGAACAAAACTGAGATTTTCCTAAAGAAGATTAAACTCCCCCTGTGGACTATAGCATCTGTTTCTGCCTGAGAATTTCCAGCATGCCATCCTATCCTACAGAATTCAAACTTACTACCCAGACTCCATAATTGCATAAACTAATTTCATGAAATAAATCTCTCTCTCTGTATATGTATGTGTTTACATACACATGTACACAAACCCATAAACACACATACATACATATATTTGTGCCATATATATATACAGACAAACATATATGTGTGTTTTTCTATTTCTTTGGTGAACCCTAACATGGATATTATTTCCAAGAGTGTTTCTAGAAGGACAGAATCTTAAGGATGAGTTTTTTTTTAATTTGTTTGGATTTTTAAAAATTCATTATCTAATATGATTAGATTTATACGCATTAATGACTCTGTTTCTAATAGTAAAGAGGACATTAGTAATCTATGTCATAAATGACAATAGAAGTAAGTAAAATATCATCATTGGACACTACTAAGCAAAGTCCATTGGATACTACTAAGTCCACTGCTGTGGACTGAATATTTATATCTCCTGTAATGTGAGGGTATTTGGAGGTGGGGAATTTGGGATGTAATTAGGTCCTGAGGGTGGAGCGTTCATGAATGGGATGAGTGCCCTTAAAAGAAAAGGCCAGAGTGCTAGCTTGCTGTTTTCCCTCCACATAAAAATGTGAACAAGAGGTCAGCAGTCTGCATTCTGGAAGAGGGTCTTCACTGGAACCCAACTATGCTGTCACCCTACCTCAGACTTCGAGGCCTCAGAACTATGAGAAGTAAATTTGTGTTGTTTATAAGCTACCCAGCCTATGGTTCTTTGTTATAGCATCCTGAACTGACTATGATAAAACCTATAGAAGGCAGGTTGACCATGCGCTCAAAGTTAAAAGCAGAATTTATATATTTAAATTTTATTTATAAAATGCAGAGCATTTGTACTTATAAAGTCAACCTAGGAGAATAATAGGTCAGTTGTACTGAATATAAAAATATTAAAAATGCAAGTTAAAAATAAGTTATCACTTATGTTAGTTTTATTATTTTGTTATTTTTTAATTACCCTGGGTTGTATTTATTCTTCTGTACTTCCTCTAAAATGTCAGACAACTTAAATTTATTCGTTTCTGTTATTCAGAGGGGATCCCATATTCTGCCGGCTACCTCTGCTATATGATAATATGTTTTTAAAGCTGAATTTGCAATTTCTTCATACTCTTCAATTACACAAGCACAGTAGGAGAGTTTTTATCTCAAGTTTCCCTCCAGGTTGAATTACCTCCAAAGTATAAACTCAAAACTAATGACAAATAATGTGTTGGTATTTAGTGTATGATATTTCAGCATGCATATAATATGTTACTATAGGTTTTAAAAATAAAGTTTACCTAAATATTTGTGGAATGACCCAAGCTTTATCTATTGTTCACAGGAGTTCTGCAACACATCTTTTGGTGTAAATAATATCTTAGGACCCTTCCTTCCAATTATAAAATACATTGATTCTAAATTTTTGTTTTTAAAATTAAAAAATTCTGAATTGCAAAAATAAATACAGCATGGCTGATAACTATTCACTGATTTGCTTTATTTACCATAATTCCAGCTTCACAAATAATATGTAGTTTTTATACTGAACTTTCACATTAAGATTAGACCCTGCATTTTCTAAACAGTGGAAATAGATGAGGGATTTAATATGACAGGTGTTTGATTTAGTAGGCTCCAATGGAGAGTGAATTTTCTTCTTGACTGTGTGCCTAATACTTTTGGAAGGCATTGAGCTTTTGCCTGAGGCCTGTAAACATTGAACTTTTAGTTCAGAATGTTAGAATATGTATTATGCAATTCTTTATGTGTGCTTGATTTAAAATAAAAGAAATTCCTGTAGAAGTTTTCCTCATTAATCTACCCACTTTGATTCAATAGACTTCTGACTCAAAGCTATGAAATTATGTGCTGACATAAGTAAGCCTAATGGGTATCAATACTTGAAACCTGAGGGTAATTTATTTTGACTTTGCTATCTAAGTTATTCTAAACTATGAGTAACTAAAGATAGAACTTCCCAAAATTAAACATGCATGTTAGTCCCATTCATATATTTTTGTTGTTTCTTATTCCATTATAACCCTGAGGAAAATAGCATTATCTTTATAGTTTTAATAATGAAGAAAGGTTTATTTGAAGGTTAATATGACATATTTTAAAGATCGACAATAACCATCTGCTGTTTCTTTACCAAATATAAACTAATTTTAACTAATAACAGATTCACTATATCTTTTGCAATGGAGGATTTTCATCTTAGGCACATGAGCCAAATCTGTATTTCAAAATCTCTGATTCTCATTTTTTTTTCATAAATCAGATCCAATTTTCCTTTGTCTTCTGGACGTTTTTATGTGTAGTCCTTATTGGGCACAAACCCAATTTTGACTGTTCTCACCTCAAAACTCCTTCTTTCTCCTGAATTCCTCCATCGATAAACTCAATATTTTCTCAACCACCCAAATTTGAAAACTTAGTTATTTCTTCCTCCCTTACTACCTCTCCCCATCCAATTAGTTGTGGTGTCTGTGCATCTTAACTCTGCCCCTTAAATCTAGACTTTTCCTTTAGATGCCTCCTGCTGGCTTTTATTACTTTACACTTGGTCTATTTAAATAATTTATATTTTCCTTCCGATATAACTTTGACATTGCTGCCAAATCGCTTTTAGCAATGTTCAGTTCTAATATCATTCTCCTGCTTGAAAAATGTCAGTTCCTTCCCATTGCCTACTAAGGGGCACCAGGTCAGGCACAATCCCTTGGAACTGATTCTGCTTTGTTTTAGTCTTCCGTAGAAGTTTCAGGGAGGGAATGCCTAAGCAGCTCCTCTTAACTTGTCTTCTTACCACTCAAAGTTATGTCTGGAGAATATCTGCATAGATTAGATCTATGGTCTACAGATAATAAGGCTACAACTGGTTAACATAAAACAAACAAAATAGAGAGTGGCAATTGCTGACTGTCTACAACTCTGAAGCAAAGCTGTGGTGGTTGAGATGCCTGAGCAGAACATGTGATTTTACCCAGAGACTAATCAGAAATTAAAAAAAAAAAAATACAATTAGAAGGAATTTCTGGATTGGCTAGCAGCTAAAACAAAGTATCCTCTTTGTAAAAGAGTAATATTAAAAAACAAAAACAAAAAACCCCTCTTTTTCTGCCAAGGAATCTTCTTCATCCAAATGGGCTCCTTTGGATGTAGAATATGACCACAAGAGGGAGAAGGTGGCTTGTAGTGGCAGGCCTCTAACCTTTTGAACAGAAACAATCTGGTAATAAAGCCAACTGCAATGCATTATTATACCAACAATTATCTTGTCAAATGAGATATCTGTTTAATAGGATACAACCCTAAGACTCATGTAAGATTCTTCATAATATAGCCTAATTATTTTTCAGATTTATTGTTTATAATTTCTTTTTTAAGATTTATTTATTATTGGGGGGGGGGTGGAGAGGCAGAGAGAGAGGGAGAGAGAATCCCAAGCAGACTCTGCAGCTGAGTGCAGGGCCAACATAGGGCTCGATCTCATAACTCTGAGATCATGACCTGAGTCAAAACCAAGAGTTGGATGCTTAACTGACTATGCCACCCAGGTGCCCCTATTGTTTATAATTTCTTAACAAATGCTGTGTATTTCAGCTTTGCTTAATTATGTTTCCTTACTTTTCTTGCTCTGCCTGGGCCATGTTCCCCGGGTGTTCAGTAAGCCATTTAAGGTGTAAAGGACAATCTCACTATCAGATATCAGTATATGAAATGCATTTCAAATTAAAAACAACAGTAACAATGTTTTGAGAAGAAAAGATGCAAGCAGTGTTCATTCTCAGAGGTCACTGTGGAATTTAATTTTTTCCTTTGATAGCCCATCAACTATACTGTATCCATCCAACTCTGTTCATCTAGGTCTAGTGAATTCTGTATGGGTAAAATCCAGATCTAATTTTTTAATCTTCACCATAAGCTTGAGATCTATAAATTACTTTAGTCATCTTCCACAGCATTTTATCTGTCAGTGCTTTCTTGACTTTTCATATGTAACAACATAGCTCCTTGAATCAAGAGCCATTTTGATTCTAATAGATATTTTATGCAGGGCATCTTGCCCATTGTAGTTTTTCAATAAATACTTATCGAGTTGAATGTAAACAGAGGTTTTTAACTATATCCAATAAATTACATTTTAATAAGAAGAAAGGGAAAAATAAGAAAAATTTTTAGACTTTTATAAAATAAAATATTATGCAATAAACCTCAAGATTTATAACATTTGGATTCAGATTTATAAATATGCCTCTATTGAAAACTTTGCTTTCTCTCATTTTTTAAATAGTGACAACAGCCATAATATTAAATATAGCAGCTGCAAAAGGGTATCTTAATATAAAATTTAGTGTGTTTTCTGACTAAGGACAAGAATAGAATGCCTGAATATATTTATAAACAATTTATTGAAAAAATAAGCTATTTATTCTTATGTAAATATTATGAATCACTGATATATCTTCACTAGGATTTATAATTTAGTAGGTAAAATATTTAAAAACTTTTAGTTACAAAATACTAAAGGATAAATAAGTTTCCTTCTGGAAAATATAATGAATACTATGTGAAAAGGATATCTACATAAAAAAATTACGTGTGCATAACACAAACATATTATTTTGATACCGGAATGTTAGGAAGATAAAATAAGAATTATATTCCTGGTGAAAATGCTGAAAGTAGTCAGTTGAGTTGGCATAAATGAAACTTACAAAACATTACAGTTACATGTTAATAAAATTGAAGAAAACTTAGGAAGATCTGTATGAACTTATGGTATATGTTCCTTTCAAAACTCATAATGCTTCTGACAAAGCAAATTGGCAATCTATGTATTGCTAAAATCCAGATGATTTTCTTTGCTGTGAAGCTGAAAGGCAATTGAATTGATGATTGACTCTGACACACACATTACTGCATGACAGAAAGACAAATTCCAGTTTGTGGAATTTGAAAGAAGTGATTTGTGCCTCCCCCAATGCTTACCCAGTCACTTAGAGATGCAGGATCTATTAGATCTTCTGAAAAATGCCACATAGAATGGGATGTAGCTTTCATTCTTTCCTTAAATTTATCTCCTAGGATTTAAAAAGGGAGGATTTGCTAATGCGGACCAAGACAGAGGAAAAAAAAGGTTGGTTCCCTTTTAGCATGCTAACTAACTGGCAATATTATTTTATTAAAAGCTCATTTTGGCCAGCTGTGGGTCTTCCACTCTCCATATGTCTCCTCCACCATTCCACCCACACCCCACTTCTTTAAGAATGAATGGGTCTTAAAGTTGCCGAATGACTGAAACCTTTGGTAGAGTCAAAGATGAAAAAGGCAAAAGAAGTAAAAGGAAAACTAGAGACTTTCCTGAAGGGAAGCATGGATTTCCTAGTGACTAGAATTGAAAATGTCCTCTAGCTGACATGAAAGGGCATGTTAAAGAAAGGCTTGAGTGAAGGGGAGTTCAAATAAGGAAGAGGAACCACATGTAAATTGTCAACCTCCTGAAGAGTCCATATGTCCTACTTCCAATTCTCCTAAAATGCCACCAAATAAACTGTCAATGACCTCATTCAACCTATGCCAAGCTTATCCCATACTGCAGTAAGGGAGACTTAACCTTCCCACCTTGGTATATTTTTTGGGAGTGCTTCTGAAATGAGTGTGAGGTCTTGGTTGCCAAGGTTATATATTCATAAGGTTTTGGAATTTGGTATTAGGTAGGCCTAATTTAATTGATGTCAAAATTTGAGTAGTATTGGGTGAAGTTCATGAGAACTGCTTAGAATAGGTGGACACATGAGGCAAGAATTTGATGAATAAAATATTTTGATAAGCAAGAGGCTTGCCCAGTTGAGTGATTTATAATGACACTAAGAAAGGGACTATTTACCCTTTAGAGAAAACTGTTTTCTTGAGAGAGTGTTATTTGAGCAGTATGTTGTTCAGAGAATGCTTTTTTTTAGAAAGTTCCTGAAGTAAACAGTAAAGTTAGTCACAAATTTATCTGCCTGGTCTAGAGCTTCCTTCAGTAGCAAGGTCTTGTTAATGCCACCTGCTGAAATAGTTCTTGATTCTGTTAAGCTGTGTGGATGAAGGCAAAGTGTTTTCAACATGGATTAGAAGATTTTACTCAAACCTAAAGTTAAGGCCTATGTTGGACATTATCCTCTGCTCTCTCATTAAATGTAAACATGTGTAGACATAACTTTTTTTGAACAATGAATAATTCAGGTTCTTCTTTCTACTAATAATGTTTCTCATAGAAGTATATTTTTTTACATAATTTTAAATTTGTATCTTGAAACATATCATAATAATAATTACAAATTTCAGCCTAGAACAAATAGTATTTTCATCTTTAATGGATAAATTTTTAAATACACAATTCCTTCAATTATTAGGAAAATATGATAAACTAATATAGGAAAAAGTTGTATAAAGAAAAGACTAAGAATGGAAAGTTATAAAAGTCATAATTATGAACAAAATTTAACCCAATCAGTAAATAAAAAACAATACATATTAAAATATCAATGAGATTACTTTATTTAATAATTTGCAAAGATTCAAACATGAGAATGTCCAGTGATACTTAGAATATTTTGAATTGGAACATTCTTCCATGGTTTGTGTAACTATATTTTGCTGTATCCATTCTAGAGTGCAATTTGACACTGTTGATCAAATGCATTAAACATGTATTCCATTTCTAGGGATATTCCCCTACAAAACAATCAGAGACCTGTATCAGATTCATGTTTAACAAAGATCATTCTAGAATTGCTTATATATAAGTAGAGTTCCAGCCATCATACTGCATTCTAAGAAGCAGAATAAAGGTCTGAATGAAGAGGAAGGGGCAAGGAATATGCACCAGCTGTCTGTTAGTAACAGTTGCAGGAAGCTATATGTTACATTTTACTGTCTGTCCATAGTCACATTACATGAGAGTCTGGGAAATGTTTTCATTTTAGGCAGCCATTTGTCCAGCTGAAAACCAGTAATTCTATTATAATGTGAGAAGGGGAATTTCTTTTACCCTGTTTCACTGAGCAAATGAATTCCAATTTGTCTCAGTCTCTCCAATCTACTCTGGTCTCTCCTTAGAATAACTAAAGATCTCATTAAAGTTTCTTCCAAACAAAAAGTTGTTCTTGTTTAAAAATAACCTGCTAGCATCCTAGAATTTAGATGGTTGCAGTCAGCTTATTAAAAATAGCTATTGTTTTCCTTTCAAAAATACGTGATAGAAAATGCAATTCTAGAATGCTTTGCTTTTATTTTAAATTTTAAACACATGTGGATATGTGAATGAATTCAGGAAATAAAGCAAAATTTTAACAATTTTTTTTCCTGTATAGTAGGAAAATAGATGATTTTTATCTTGTGCTTTGTATTTAATACATTTTCTAAATGTTTAAAAATAGACATAGCCAAAAATCAGAAGAGAAATATCAATTTCTACATATAATACCAAGAAATAAATCCCATTAATCAATTAATTAATCATTTATCCTATAAAATATATTTAGGTATTTTATATTTCATGTACCAAACATTATAAACAAATAAACTATTGTCCCTATCTTGAAGGTACTTGAACTCCACTGGGAGAGGAGGTAACATGCACCCTACAGTTACAGTGGCATGACTTCAGTGCACTGGTAGAGGCTTGTATAGAATGATAATGTAGTGCTAAGCAGATTTACACTCCCCAAACTGCAGAAACTGGAAAAATATTTAAGCTGAGTCTAACTATTGAAAAGCTGGCTAACAGCACAAGAAGGTGCCAGGGTGAAGCTGTGAAGGCTACAGTTCTAAAAAGTTATCCTATTGGAAGATCTGCACATATATTGATGTGACTAGTAGAGAGTGTGTGTATGTGTGTGTGTGTGTGTGTGTGTGTGTGTGTGTGTGAAATAGAGTAAGAATAGAGAGATTTGCAGAGGCCCTGGACGTCATGATGTGTCATCTTAAGAAGTCTGAATTTGTTGTGAAAGGTTTGTGTAGAGATTGAAAGGTTGCAAGCAGGTTAGTGCTATCATAAAATATGCATTTTAGGAATTGTCACATCTGATGCCCCTTTAATAAGTGGTCCAAGTCTCCAGGTAACATTAAAAATATACAGGAAAAATCCAAACACAGGCCAACAAATGTGTTTGAGAACCTTATAACATCCTCATAGACCCGTATCTTTAGTCCATGATATGAAAGTATGTATTGCCTCCCTTGAATAGTCAAACTATGAACTCAATATCCATTTCAGTTGTTTCCATTTAGATATTCGTTTTAACCATAGTTCAGCTAGACTGTGCATAGATTTCCTACTTCTAGTTCAAACCCTGGCATGACTTGTCTTTTAAACCCCAATACTAACAACACAGCACTGCTTATCTCTTAAGTATAGTACACATGTACAGCATACACATCACCATACCCACAGCTTATCTCTTAAGCCCAGCATTGTATATGCATTCATTTTGTTATCCTGCACTTGTTCTTTCTTTCTCAGCCCTTTTCACTCTCTAAGGAAATGGTATAATCCTGGATGGAACTAAAGGTTAGTGGTGTGAAGGGTAGCATGCAGTAGGGCAAAACTGTATGCAGGGAGAGCAGCTTTACAGACTTGACACCTGGGAATATTAAATTGGAAGGTGGGTTGAATACAGACAGTACCAGAGATAATATTTAAAATAGTTCAAAAATACCTAGGTGTTTTTGTTTGTTTGTTTTGCTTTTATCATAATTTGGGTGAAAGATGTAACATTTTATCATGGAGCACTAAGGAGCATCATAAGGCATTCAAGGTATGCAAGATAAGTAGTCTGTGGAGTTTTGCAGACTTTCCTCTCTTGCCCATGAGAAGCCAAATAAAGAAACAAAACAAAAACTTGTAACAACATATATGATCACTTAAGAGTATTTCCACTATTAACAATGGTATTATTATTCATGTTTTATACATGAATAACCTGATACTCAGAAAAGTTAAATAACTTGTGCAATTTCACACTAGTACAATATGATAGGATCACAGTTACCATCCTCTGACTCTAAAGCCTGTGTTACTTTATTATAGATATCATCAGTTTAAATGGTGTTCATCAACTTTATGAGATAGTCATCTTTACCTGATAAAAATCGATAATATTTATATGCAGTTGACCTACTAGAGGTTAAATATTACTTGGAACCTCCTCTTCCAATTTTAGTTTTGATTTTTTACAAATATTGGTGTTTATAGAACTGTTTCAGGCATTCCATATAAAACCACCTAATAATATGACTGTAACAATTCTGCTTCTAAATATATGTGTTACTATAACCTTGTCTTTACAATTATTTTTGCATTTTAGACAACCTTTTTTCATTTCTCAATACTTAAAGCTATATGGATCTGAATTCTCTGAATATTTAATTAAAAAAAAAACCCACAACTTTTAAAATAGTTCAGTTATATTAGACTAGTGCTTTTCAAACTCTCTCAACTAGTAAGGAAAAGGGGAATGTGAATTGCCCTAGATATTTGTGGGTAGATCCCCAAAAGGTTGACCATAAATGTGAAATTTCTTTACAGTCTCAGTTTTATCGTAAAATATTCATGTGGGTTTATATCCAATTCCATAATATATCCTTGCTTGTTTTAATAGACTCTGATTTAAATTATTTATTATCTGTAAGAATTCTCCCAGTTGTTTTGATTTATGGACTTGGGTTCCATTGCATTCAAAATAAAAACATTGTATTGGAAATAATAGTAAGTTTTCCATGAGGTTGTTGATTGAGAGCTCTGCCTTAAAAATAATTTCTGCTAAATAAACTGACTCCATGAACAGCCCTTTATCATTTAGGTCAGCAAAGTATTGTATTGAATTAATTTACCTTGGGATAGCTTTTGTCACATTTTTATTTCATTTATGCAAAAGAATAACAACTCACTTTAAATATCAAAATCCCTGATATGCCTACCTCCTCGAGTTAGCATTGTATACCTGTATAGGGGAGCATTCTCAGAATCCTTTACCTAGACCATGACTGTAGCTCAGGAGACAAGCATTCCTGTTGGAGAAGCTCCTACCTACATCCTTAATCCCAGAAGAGTCTGGGCCTGTGCTGCAGGAAATGCAGAAGAGATGAAAGCAAAGGGTTATTCAAAGTGAGGTATTTGAGTGTTTGTTACCACCTGAATGTGAGTTAGGCATCTAGGATGACTTGACAAGATCCCAAATCGAAATCAAAGTAGCAAAGGAACTTAAAATATGGGGCGCCTAGGTGGCTCAGTCAGTTAAGTGACTGCCTTCCGCTCAGGTCATGATCCCTGGGTCCTGGAATTGAGTCCCACATCAGGCTCCTTGCTCAGCGGGGAGCTTACTTCTCCCTCTGCCTGCCGCTCCCCCTGCTTGTGCTCTCTCTCTCTCTGATGAATAAATAAAATCTTTAAAAGAAAAAAAAAAGGAACTTAAAATATTATTAAGAAGAATCCCAAAGTCCTGAGGGGAGCACGTTTCTAAAATTTGAGAGTCCTTACAGGGTGAGATAAGTGAAAACACAAGGCAATAATGAAGCACAATACATAAATGACATCAATGGAATAATTGAGACTCTATGTCCCTTATAAAGACACAAAGGTAGGATGGCTTTGACGTTGCTCAAAAGGCCAATATAAGTGTTTCTGTTTGTTTGTTTTTGTTTTTATAGATTTGAGACGAGAAATTTAAATTGGTTAGATTGGGCTGTCATCTTGCCAAACAAATGAAACTGCAGTTGATTAAATGGTGAAAGGTCACGAAGTTGTAAATGGTCCCTTATCTTTTATTGTTTTTCTGTCATTTTGCTTTTCTGCTCATTTTATACCCGTTTTATAATCTACTGTCACAATGTTGGCTCCACTCTCCACCCTCCCCATCTGT
This sequence comes from Ursus americanus, assembly GCF_024610735.1. Lineage (NCBI taxonomy): Eukaryota > Metazoa > Chordata > Mammalia > Carnivora > Ursidae > Ursus > Ursus americanus. The sequence continues at coordinate 30,909,360 of NC_142143.1, forward strand.
GATACCGCAGAGGAGGCAGGGGTCACATTTTATTCTATGTAACCATTTTTGTCTTGACCATAGATTATTTGGCCATTAGTGGTTCTCTTACTCAAGGAAAGTCAATTCGTTAATTAAGTCCTAAGGTGTACTGAAAAGAGATGATTCAACTCAAACACGTTTCTCTCTTAAAATTTTGTTTTTTTTATCTAGGTTAGTTTTGTAAACTAAACACATATGTTTTATGTATCTAACTTTTGAGCCCCCATTAAAGTGATAGTAAAGGAAGAAAGAGGTAGGGAAAAAAAAGCAGCAAGTTTTTGTGTATGTATGTGTGTGTGTGAAGCTAAATTATTTTAGTCTATGTCTGAATGACTGAAAACAGATCAGGAGAGTCGCCAAATACTGAATTACAGTGGAAAGGGGTGCAACCAGCTGAGACCTCTGACTTGCTTTGCAGAAGGTCGGAGAGGTTCTGGATATAGAAGCTGCAGGTATGACAGCAAGAGGTAAAAAGCAGAGCTGAATCTCATGGGATTGGGCAGTTGAGCAAATTTGTAGCAAAATCTGTGGTCCATGCAATGCTACAATTTTTCACTTCTATGATTCCTTTGGAATTTATCTTGATATAAGGAGTGAAGTGCAGGTTAACTATTTTTTTCTCAAATTGCGACCCAGTTGTCCTAACATAACTGTGTACCGTGCATCTTTTCATCCATGATTTTTTTTAAAAGATTTTATTTATTTATTTATTTATTTATTTATTTATTTATTTGAGAGAGAGCTAGAGAAAGAAACAGCACAAGCAGCGGGTAGGGGCAAAGGGAGAGGGAGAAGCAGACTTTACGCTGAGCAAGGAGCCTAACATAGGGCTCCATTCTAGGACTCTGGGATCATGACCTGAGCTCTTTTCTGTTGCGCTGATGGCTATATTCATGTACCAGTATCATCAGTTTTTCTTAAATATTTTTATTTATTTATTTAAGAGAGAGCGAGCGAGCAAGGGCACAAGGGAGGGGAGGGACAGAGGGATAGGGAGAAGTAGACTCCCCCTGAACATGGAGCCCGAGGTGGGGGCTTGATCCCAGGACCCCAAGATCATGACCTGAACTGAAGTCAGCTGTTTAACTGACTGAGCCACACAGGTGCCCCAGTGTCATCAATTTCAATATTGAAAAACGATTCACTTTAATAGTAAGGCTAGTTTCTCTCTACAGTTATTAGTTTTCAGAGACTTCCTGACCATTCTTACCTGATTATTTTGCTATTTGAACTCTATAATCAGTTTATTTAGTTACAAAGAAACATGACAAAAATCATTCCTATGTTTATTAAATTGTACAAGGTTTATTAATTGACTTAGAAAGAATTAATACCTTTATGATGTTGAGCTTTCCTACTCAAGCACATAGCCTATCTTTCCATTTGTTCAAATATAGATAACTTGATGGCTCTCTATTACTGGCAATAAAACATGCAGACAAAAATATGTACTTATTATTGTATCGTTTGATAAAATCATAGATTTTAGAGTATACAAAAAAATTTAAACTTTATTTACTCTAACACTTTATGGATGCATAAGATTATAGAATTTAATAGGAACTTCCTCAATGCAGTAGATTTATGTCAGATCTGAGACCAAATTTATTTATTTTTCCATGAGCAATTAATTTGACATGAAAGTCTAAGAACATATGTGTATCATATATTTATTCAGTTTTATATATATTTGACTTTTAGTACCAAGCTGATAGATTGTTTATAGTATTTATCTGTTTTTAGCTCATGACCCACATATGAATTCTTGAAAATTCAATATAAAAAATAATATGAATATAAAGAATATAAGTATAAAGACTATAAAAATAATTTTCTTAGAATGTATTCTACTTTACTAAACATAAATTAACCAAATATATTCTATATCATATACATATGTGTATATATATATGTATATATATATATATGAATCATATATAACTATATGATTGAACAGAACCTTGATCATCAATGCATATTTGTGCTAGGCGTTTTTGGGTCGCCCCCCATTTAGGACCCTTTATAGCAAAACTTCTGGAAGAGTTGTCTACACACAGATGCTGTCTCTACTTCTCTGCTTCTAATTTACATTTAAACAAATCTTTCTGGCTTATGTCATGTCAAAATTTCTGCTGAACAAAGGCCATTGATGGCCCTCATGTTGTTCACTGTGATGGCCCATGGAGGTCTGCAGGATCCCCGATCACCCTTCCCAATTCACTGCACAATTCTCTTCTCATTCATTGAGCTGAGGCCTCACTGGTTTCCTAAATGTCCCTAGAACATACCAGGCTGTTGCCTTCTTGCTTACAGTTTCCCTACCTAAAATACTTGTCCCCTTTCCTTTCATTAATGACTTTTTCCGGTCTTCCAGGACTCAGTCTAAGTATCTTCTATGAGAGTCTTCACTGATCATTCACCACATGAAAGAAGCTACCGTATTCTCATGCATTATCTTGCCATCCTTATCACTTCACTTTAATACTTATCATCGTTGTTCCCATTATTGTTTTAGTCGCCAATATATTCCCATCACCAAGCAAAGTAACCATTAGTTCTAATTTCTTAATTAATACTTCTGCATAAATCAGTGAATTTACAGCTGTTCAGTTGAGAGCTTCTGTGTCTTCACCCTGTAAGAAAAAGTGAGTTTGGGAAACATACCTGAATTTAATACATCTCAGTTAAATATACATTTTTTGACAACCTATAGAGGTCTAAACTGGTTGTAAGAATGCTGTGTCACTTTTAATCTCTGGAGGTCTGTAAGCAGAGTATTTTCTAATCTTTAGAATGGAAATAATGAATCATAGAGTATACTTGCTATCTTTGCTACATACAACACTGGACTACTTTAATCAGATATGAAAGAGACTGTTTCAAAAAAAGTCTAAGACATTTTTGATGCTATTAACTATTATTCTTAAACTATTTAACATTATTATCTTAGCTATTTGGCTTCATTGCCATCTATAATCACAGCAGTTAGTATTTGGCTATGCCAACAATAAAGTTAAAAAAGAGGAAAGAGAAATGAGAACTCTCTACAGTTGTATAAAGTAGTCTAAAAGGTAGGCTAAAAAAAATCCCAGAGACTTCTGTTAAACTTTATCTGAAAAATACTGTGGTTTATTTTAAGTGGACTTCCCTTCACTTTTCCTTTCTGAAAACCTTGGTAATTCATGGCTTTTCAAAAGCAGTTTTAGTTCAGAGGTAAGATGGAGAGGCTGCACACCTGAAAAGAAGATGACCCAGGTACAAATGAAAGGTGGAGCACCACAGTATGAGAATAGGCAGATGGCAGAGATCAAGGCCTCAGGCATGGTGAAGAAAGGGGGGAAAATTACAGAGGGCATAGAACTAATGCCTCAAGATTTCAAAGATGTTGCTTTCATCATGGTCTATAAGAGAGAAGGAAGAAAGGATTGATGTTCAAAGCATCTCAAAATTTTTGTTGCTCATAAAACCCTGCTTTCTGTCCTTTGATTTAACTGTTAACAGCAGTGCATTTTCAGGATTATAGAGGGCGCTTAAGATCACAAACTCAATATGGCTACTATAAGCTTCTTAACACTTAAGAAATTGAAAAAAATTTCAGAGAAAACCATTGACTTCTGCATTACTTTCTAATACCTAACAGTTTCCATTTGCTAAGCTTATCTGGTGCATAAGAAAAACCCCGGGACAGGAGTGAAAGTAAATAGTATCAAAAAAGAAAGATGATGGGATGAAAAGAGATACTAGGAAGGTGTCCCTTGCATGTGCAGAGTTAATGATATGTGTCAACCTTAGAAAGTGAAGGCCAGGAAAGAGACTTGCCTCCGCTTCCCCAATTCAGATCATCAAAAGGATAATATTCACTAGTATTATACTTGGAAGTATAAAAGTAGTGCCAGCTCTTGCTACTACTATATCCTAACATAGCCAGTCTCTGACATTTGAATTTTTCCACCTGTTCACATCCTTCCTTCCTCCTTAATAATAGGATAAATTCTGGCATAAATTAAGAATCATAGAAAGGCACAATAGTACAGGTAGCCCATTACAAGGTAAACCTCGATGCATTCCCTTTCTTAGGCTTGTGAGTAGGGAAAATTGAGTATTTAGGAACAGTGTTGGTTTTAAATAGAAGTGGTTGGTATAGCTTTCTTTTGCCTCTTTTGGAAGGTTTCCTGAGAAATGATGGGAACTGAAGTATCTTTTTCTCAAAGTTAATAATCTTTGAGGACCAAGCAAGATCCCATGTGAAAATAATTAAATAATTAAGGTAATAAGAATGTTTGACATATCTATATTGTGGCTCATTCAGCAGATAAAAGACCAGATAGTTTTGCCCCAAATACGACATGTGTCCAGCAGAGAATCTCCTATCTGAGATTGCTCAGAAAACATTACCCTCATGGGAAGTTGCATGAAGCTTAAGAGGTTTAGGGTTCCAATTTAAACAGGATTGACATTCACTTCAGATCTCCCCACTCTCATTTCATTTTGTTGTACCTTAAATATATTCTTAGTTGTTCTGCTACCCCTTTTGTGTGTGTGTTTTATCTCTAAATTGGGAAAGACAGTTGAATGATGGCTTTGTTTTCTCTGCACTCTTTGGATCACTGAAGTAAAGGGATAGAAAATAGAGGAACAAATTTTATTAATAATTAACTAGTTGTATATTTATTTACCATGTGTCCTTCTCTTTATAGTGGAAAAAACTCCATTTAGGGGTTTTTGTTTGTTTTGTAAGTTAAGCACCAGTTAGCGTTCTGGAGTCTGTTTTGTGAATTTAATGTTACCATTTTTGCATATGGCTGAGAGTTCTGTTTTTCAGATTCCCCTTCCCTGCATGGTTCTAGGTCACAGATAACCAAAAATACAACTTATGCATGGTTTGAAAAGTGGAACTGAAGTGGAAGCCATTACTCTCAGAAAGTTATAGTCATCAGACATGGCATCAGTAGGCTCCCCTTTCTAGCTTGTGATCCCAGCTATTGGCCCTGGTAGCTAACAGAAGTCTTAAGTTAATTACCAAGGGCTAAATTGCACTTTGTAGAGTAAAAACTTTCAAAGATCTCTGTATGGCTTCTTCTCTCCCCCATTTCCTTAGTACTACCACTTACCAGCCACATATGTATTGTATCTGGGATTTTCCTATAAGCTCTGACCTGTCCGTACAGACTGGTGCTTTAATAACTTTCTCTGGTCCTTTAACATCGTTCTTTTCCAGAACTTAACTTCCTCAGCTACTCTTATATGTGTGTACACTATAATTCCTATAACAAACTACCCATTTGACAGAATTTTTTGTGGCTCTGGTTTCCTAGCTAAGCCCTAACCAATAGAGATTTTAGGTATCAGTTCTAAGCAGGTAGAACCTTATGCTGTGATTCTGGAATTCATTCTTTGATCTGATTAGATTTGAAGACATTAATAGTTCCTTTGCTAGTGGTAAGTGGAACACTAGAAGTCCATGGCAAAAGAGTTACTTCAATTATCACTTTAGTTATTTGGAGTCGAGTTCCTACAGGAGGCTAGGCTTTGAATGACCACATAGCTGCTGCTATTGAAAATTATAGTGGAAATAAAGAGTGTAAGGACTGTGGGGTTATTTTTCTACAAGTACATGGAAAAGTTGAAAGAAGAATAATTATAAATTCAGTGCTTTACAGTCACATCTGAAGACCAGAGAAAAAGACTAGCAAATTTCTGTTTGTCCCGAAAGAAATCCTTATCTCCTGTAATCACTGGTTTTAATATTTATGAAAACCAAACCTAAATATCTTTGTGTGGGTGACAAAATTATACTGTAAATTAAAATTATATTCTTGCAGGGTCTCATGTTAAGTTTAAGGTATTGATCAGGAAAAAGTAACATTCAGAATATGGGATTGGGAGCATAAGGGTCTGGCACTTCAAATTTGGAAGAATCACCTCTATTAGTGCACCCTTGCAGGAGAACGTTAACTAACTCTTGCCTAAATAACCTGTGATGACCACTTAAAGTATATAAACAATTATTTGTTGGGTATAGTAGGCTAAAAAAATGCCCCTTGTTGATATCAGGTCCTAATCCCTGGTACCTATAAATGTTCTTATTGAGGTTGGAGGTCTTTATACATGTGATTAAGGGTATTGAGATAAAGAGATAATCCAGGATTATCTGGTGGACACTAAATGCCATCACAGCTGTCCTTATAAGAGAGAGGTATGTTGAGACACCACACCACACAGAAAAAAGAGGAGAAAGTGATGTAAAGACGAGACAGATATTGGAGTGGTGTAACCACAAGCCAAGGAAAACTGAAATTCACCAGAATATGGAAGAAGCAAGGAATGGATTCTCTTAGAGCACCTTCAGAGGAAGCAAGACACCTTGATTTTGGCCATGGAAACAAAGTTTGGACTTGTGACCTTCAGAATTGCAAGAAATAAGTTTCTGCCATTTTTTTTTTTTTTAAGATTTTACTTATTCATTTGACAGAGAAACAGCCAGCGAGAGAGGGAACACAAGAGGGGGAGTGGGAGAGGAAGAAGCAGGCTCCCAGGGGAGAAGCCTGATGTGGGGCTTGATCCCAGGACTCCAGGATCACGCCCTGAGCCGAAGGCAGACACTTAATGACTGAGCCACCCAGGCACCCCTAAATTTCTGTCATTTTAATCCACCAAATTTGTGGTTATTGTTGTTTTTAAGTTTTATTTGTTTTTTTAGTTTTAAAGCAATCTTAGGAAACTAATAGAGTAGAAAATGCCACATTTCCTCAAGATACTCTCCCAGATCCTCTGTGGTTTCTAGACCCATAGGTATACTCAAAGTCTGCTAGGGTTCAGGAGGTTGGCTACACAATGTTATTAGGACCATATATACCAAAATAAATGCAAAACTTGTACAGTTGAAGAAGAATATGCGAACATACCCTAGAGGTGTTGGATTGGGGTAGAAGGATATGATGTTGAAGTGGACTGAATTCACTGATACAAGTACACTTAACTAGAAATTCCATATTCAATTAATCAACTTGAGAAACTTGGAATAGAACTAATAGTTTCCTAGACTGGTTTACGGGAATCTGGACACAAAGGTGGATGATGCATTCAGTTGACATGTCAGAATTTCCTTGATTTTTGGCAGAGAAAGACATACTAATGTTCTGGGACATTGGATGCTAGGTTGTATTTACTATGTAGGACCTCCTGTCCTCTCCCATTCTCTTCCATGCCCTGTAGGAGGTCACAGAGGTTTTGACAAATGTATTAGTAAGGGTAGCACAAACATCCTGGAAGAGCTCTGTGGTAACTCTTATAAGTAGGTCAACAATGACAATGGCAGAAGTTACCATGAAAATGGGCACTCTCTCTAGGATGTAAGGGCAGTCTGGCTGTGACATCTGTCACCCCATTGATCGCCAGCATTAATAATGGCTGATCTGGCTGGCTAGATCGGTGTCCCCTTCCTCCCTCATGGCTCCGTGTGTGTCCCTCCCAAAGCTGTGCCCTTAGTCGAAGAGGAAGACCTTCCCAATAGAGGAGGACCATTCTTTGGTCAAGGGTATGCAAGTAGCTGTGTTACCTGCTAGAACCTCCAAAAAGGCTCTCAAGGTCCATTTGCAGGAGAATGTAGGGTAGTCAGGCTTCTAAGACTCCAAACACATCCAAATGAGGCACTACATGTGGCAGTCTGTCATTCTTCAAGAAAAAAAATAGGCACTCTCAGTTCAGTCAGGATGATGGGATACTGGCGTGGTAGTTAACCTGCCATGATACTGTAGGCATGATTACCATATGGACAGCAGGACCAAGAGAGTTGATCAGAATGGTTTGACCTTTAGGCATTTTTGGCTTTGACTAATTTATTCTGATATCTCTACTAATGAAACATATGGGTTGGGGCACCTGCTTGGCTCAGTCAGTTAAGTGCCCAGCTCTTGATTTCAGCTCAGGTCATGATCTCAGGATTATGAGATTAAACCCTGTGGCCACTCCACACTCAGTGGGGAATCTGCTTGAGATTCTCTCTCCCTCTCCCTCTGCCCCTTCCTAACCCCCCCCAATAAACAAATATTAAAAAAAAAAAAAAAAGAAATAGATGGGCAACCTACTGTAGCCTGTATATTATTTGATTTGATTTGTATTTGATTTCTACTTGGCCTTATTTCATTTGAATAAACAGAAGCCAAAATCTGGTTAAAATAAAATACAATAAGAAAACCTTGATCTAACACAAAATAGAGTTAAGGACCCTTAACCAATATGCAGACTTGCACTTGTAAAGAGATTCAGAGCCACTTGAAAATCTTTTTTTTTTTTCTTTTGTCGCATCACCTTCTCATGGAATAAAATACAAATGGTTACTTCTGAGTCTCAGTGTGTAAGTACAGATACCAAAGAGGAGGGTATGACTCCATGTGGAGAAGAACTGACATTCAAGTTGTCTATCAAAAGAAAACAATGGGAAAAATCCTTGTGAGAAGTACAGGTTCTGCTTGGAGAGGAACTAGCAATACGCAAAGATGAATAAAAAGACATACAGGATGCTTTGTATTTTCTTTTGATAAGAGGGTTACTGTACTTTTTGGTTTTATGAGGAATAGTTGTACTACTTTAGTGGAGCTGTGATTTTGCTATTGTCTTACCTAGAGTTAAAGATGATTAAAAGATGTGTCTATGGATATTAAGTTGACAAGAGGATGGATTGTGCTGGATTGTGTTTGTTTACTTGTCATTGCTACTTCTATCTAAGGCTAGGAACATATTTCCCAGAATTCCCCTTTCTTATTGGTGTCAAACTAGTGTTGACCAAAAGAGGAATTTGCATGAGAGCGGAGGACACAAGAATAGCAGAAACCATTGCTTTTGGAAGATTGTTGGCAGACTCCAGCTTCCAGATCATCTCCCCATCACTAGTTTAGTCAACAACAGTGGCCTCTAGCACTAGAGTACACTTTACATAGAGATGACAGCTTCCAAAGACTTCTCCATGACCTCTCTCTGTGGGTTTGCTTCAGCAGCCAGAAGAATATGTCTGTAGGAATTTTCCTGCAAGTTCTGAATGGCCCCCTCAAGTCAGTGTTCAGGCTATGTTGATGAGTGACTTTGTTTCTCCAGTTCCTATTTTCTAGACCTCACCTTCTTCAGCAATAACTTCCCTTTTCCTGTAGTAGTTTTTATTCTCTCTTTTCCTTACTGAATACTGACTTATACAATTAGTATTTTAAAAATATTTAATGATGCTGAATTTCTTATTTATGCTGTTATGCTATGAAAGTTTCTATATAGACCATTATTATTACATGCTCATGAAATGCGATGGATAATAAAACCATGCCCTGAAAGTGGTGGCTAAAGAAAAAACTGCTCCTGGGTAAGTAGAAAAATATATCTTTAGTGAAAATTATATCTGTATTCTTATAGATTAATTAGGATTTTCTTAGTGACATCCTGCAAATGTCAACTAATTTACTAACAAGCCTTTTACTACTCTTATAAATGCCATGATTTCAGATATTCTTCCTAGTGATATAAAGCGTGTATTAGTTTGAAGGTAAGATTCCCACTTCTAAGATTGTGGATTATGATAGACTCCAATGGTAGATTTTATCTACTTATAAGTTTTGTTCCTAATTTTTTTTGAATATTTGAAATTCATCCTACCACCACCACCTGGCTATTCAATAAAAGAATTACTAAGGCAGAAAGCATTAACTGTATTTGCAATAAACAAATCAGCAAACAATAAATAAATCAATACTTTTGAAAATATTAAAACTTACTATGTAAAGTAGGTTTCCCAAATGGCCTGAAGTTACTGTTTTGTTTTCCTTTTTAGAAAGCAGGGGGCCTTAGACCCCCTGATCTTGACCAGAAAATTCAGCTTCTCTTTGATATTTTCATAATGCTGGCCATATTGTATTTAATATTTTTCTTCTCTAAAACTAGCTTAGAGAGTAATATCTACTACAAAGGTCATGACTTTAGAAGATGCGTGAAGTGAAATGAGTGGCACAAAACAGTAGGTAGTAAAGCATCATACAAGTCAATGAACAACAAGGTCAATTGCTTCATATCTACTTGTGGTTGAACACAGCTGGAGTGAAAAAAGTCATAATGCTTGACTGGCATTGTGCAGCAGTGTAATGTGGAATAATAAGGGAGCTGAAATCATCAGTTTACAAAAACTGTTGGTCTGACTAGGCAAACACAGAAAGAAAAGGCAAGTTGTCAGAAAGAAAGATCGAGAAAAATCCGCGTGAGAAGCACGAGGATGGAATACAAAAGCACATGTCCCACACTCCTTTTAAATTACAGACCCAGAATACTAAAGTTGCTCTTAAGTTCTGATTTAAACTCATTTTGAACTTCCTTTGAAAGCAGTATCTCTACTGTCTGCCACTCTCAATTTTCTGAGCAAAAATACGAATTTCGTATATAAGTAAAATGAACACAAATGTTACTTGAAGAGTAGCTATAAAAATTTTACCTAGTAAATGCTATGGTTATGCTAATATTTCATATAGCATATATCTCAGGACAAACTTCAAATAACAAAGATTTTTGTGGGTTTTTTTTTTCTTTATAAAACAAGTTATACCAACACATGCAATTAAATATACATAAATCAATGTAAACTTTAGGGAAATGAATGTGTGAGAAATGGAGATTATACAGTGTTAACATCTTATAAAAAATAACACCTACATTGAGAAAGAGATCAAGCTGTCAAGACATTGCCCTTCCCTTTTCTGAAGTTTCCAAAGTATTTAAAGACATTACATGTTTTGACTTCTTCACCATGGATTTAGCCCTGATGAGCAGAGAAGCACAGTGCCCACTGACATTAGTGAAAATTTATTTGCACTACCAGCTAAAATGAAGTACTCAGGGAATGCTTTTTTTCTAAACCAAAGTACTCATAGGGTGCATGCATTTTTCAAGGAGTCACTGCCACCCTGTACCCACAATCAGTGCTCTTTGTACTTGTCTGGGGCTGCAAAATCAATTATAGGAACATTAAAATGGAGCAGTGCTCAGCTAATGACGCATAATGTCGGAGGTGTAGCTCTTTGCTTTTGTCTTTTTTACACATTTGCTTTTTGAAGTGAAAAATCAATTAAGATGACTAGCAAAACACACCACAGACATTCTGAGGAAGTCTTTCCTTCTCTTTAATGTGTTTTAGAGAGCTTCCCAATCATTAACTTAGTCATATTCAGTAAGCCTCTCATACTAATTGTCTCCTCTTCACCTTTACGGGTGAGACAATTGACTTTCATTTAGTAAAATGCATTTGTCATTTTCAGAGCCATTTAGAAAATACCATGTGGGTCAGCATCTGTGCAGTTTAGGATCTCCTCTGGAAAGAGATTCTCAAGTATAAATATTCAATAAAACAGGAGAGTTGTCAAAACATATTCTTAGTTTATACCCACAGGTTGGGCCTGGATTTCTCATCTATATTTGTAGGAATTAGAAATATTAGGGCATATTTTTCTAACATTAGAGTGCTATGTAAAAGAAAAAAAATTAAAAGCACAGATCCCAGGAAAGTATGGCACGTTACCATCTCCCTTGGTCACTCCCCCCACCCCAACAAATAAGTATGGAATGCCATTCATTTAGGGGAAGGAAGGATCACAATTGGGTAGAAAAGAAATGAAATGATAACTATTTCTGTTTTCATGAAAAATGTTCAGTGATTAGACTTTAAATCTTGTCTTCCTACTTATAAAGTTAGTGTCCAGTGTCCAGTTTAGATAAATAAGAGAATAAAATCAATCTTCTGGATAGAATAAATAGCAAGCCTTTAATTAGCTCTTCACACTGTGACCAATGTATTAGTAATAGTGCATCTGCTATGCACAGATAGTAAAACGTGATATAATATCAACCTCATTTTCCATTTATATTCATAATTTATACTTACTTTCATTCTATTTGTTCTTAGCTAAACATAATTTCTTTCCATCTCTGCAGTTTTAGTTAGTTTTCATAATTTTGCATAAATAGCCACCGTGTATACTATATGAGTTGTGTTTCAATTTCAGGTTGATCACTCCAAATATAGGTAGGGCTGTGGTCTCTCTCCACCTTCCTGTTTATCACCATCATATGTATATGACTGATTTTGCTGTAAGAATGTATTTTCAGGGGCGCCTGGTGGCACAGCGGTTAAGCGTCTGCCTTAGGCTCAGGGCGTGATCCCTGCGTTATGGGGTCGAGCCCCACGTCAGGTTCCTCCGCTTATGAGCCTGCTTCTTCCTCTCCCACTCCCCCTGCTTGTGTTCCCTCTCTTACTGGCTGTCTCTATCTCTGTCTAACAAATAAATAAAAAATCTTTAAAAAAAAAAAGAATGTATTTTCATTGGTTTTCCAGCAAATAAGATATTCCAACCTTTACCTATAAATGATCCTTTTTCTTTGTACAGCAATTGATTAATTATGTTTGCTATACAGGCATTTAAGTTATCAGGGCTGTGGAGATAGGGAAGGGAAGGAATAGGAAAAGGATTTATAAAACCTCTGACTTTGGATTTCTGTCAGTTAGCGGCAGCCTGCGCAGAATCAAGTTCCCAGAGCTAGGGGAAGTCTAGTTTACTAAGTGGAGCAAAACTGGAACCTATCAAAAATTTCCTTTAAAACTGATTTTTTGTTTTGCAATAATGCACTGTGCATGGTCTCTAATGAAGCATTTTAGATGCAGTAAGTTAGAAAAGGTTTCTGTCCCCTGAGAAATAACAATCCCAATAGAAAAAGTTACATCTTCCATTAGCTGCTGGGATGGAGCATGTCAGACAAACTTTGTTGTTCTCATTCTGTCTTGCAACACAAGCTAGATTTCTGACAAGCTGTCAAGCTGCCCAAAGGTTTGCATACCTTTCTTCCCTGTAGGTGATGCCTTCCTTGGCAGGAATTGAAATGGGAAATATATCTAAAAACAGGATGGAGAGAATCCGGGAATGAGATAATTAAGGCTTTTTTGATCATCTAGTCCTTGCTGAGGGAAGAGCTGAGCTATTTAACAGAACTTAGTTGAAATGCTCTGCGGCATGAATCATAGCATGTGAGAAGGGAAATTCTTATCTGCAACTGTGTTGTGCTATTTGTAAATTTTGTTCCTGAAATTTTGAAACAGACGCATAAAAGGTGCTGGCTAAATGACTTGGTGGAATGTCACCTTCAAGGGTTTTTTTTAGAGTAATATGTCTCTAAATACTTTTGGCCTATTGAACAGATTTCTGATATTTTCCATTTTATAGCTTCTCTTTTGTCCTCTCTATAAAAACAGCCTCAGAAGACTCTGAATAATTTCTTATTTTTTCCTTCAACTCCCTTTTAGTAAGTTAATGCCTTTTTATTCCACTGCTTTTAAGGTTTTTGTTATCATAGTGACTTAACTCTAATTGGAAAATATATATATATATATATATATATATATATATATATATATATATATATATGTATAAAAGTGTAGATATCCTGTAGTGAACATTACTGCAAAGAATAAATATCTGAACAGAGAGAAAAAAAAGGTTATGGGATGTGCTGTTTAGAAATGGAATTTTGGGTATTTCAGGACTGATCTAGGTGAGGTTTTTTTGAGGCACCCGAATGAGCAATATGTACTTTGGAGGGCTTCAAAGGGAGAAGCATGGATCTCTTTGTTGATCTCTAAAACTGATCTCATTCTAGCCTCATCTTTGTGATTCCTGCAGTCTCCAATTAACCTATAAAGGGAAGTGTCTCCTTTCTTGTTTTTAAAGACTCAAATAATGGCTCCAGAAGAATTTTTTTTCCCCAAAGATTCTATTTAACTCAATGAGGCAATGAAAAGCTTAAAAAGTCTCTTTTTCAAGTCTTGGAGTTGTGATCTTTATTTACTTCAATCACTGTGCAGTTTTGGGTTGTGTTAGCTCCTATATGAGGGAGGCTGGATGTTTGAGATCTGTCACTTTTGCTGCTGGCACTGCTCCTTTGTTCCTGTGCACACCTTAGGAACGTTGAACTTGACTTTGCCAGTTGACTGCTTTTTAATACATTTTAGTTTTTGGAAACACACACACGTAGAAAATACTGAAATTGAACTCCATTCTTTTAGAGGCATGTCAAGTAGATGAAAAGTGAAAATGTAAGTTTTATGCAGTACTAATCTATGTGTATTCTGTGAAAGTACTATGTACTTCTATGTTTCTTTAAGAAAAGAACACCTATTTTAGGTGGCAGCATTATATAGACTGAGAATATGATCTTTCACACATATATTATAATTCATTGTCCTTATGGACAAACTTAAAAAATAATGGTCAGTGTCCTCATCCCCTACCCCATTTTAGCTTGGCAAACCTGTCTTATGATTTTTTATACGTGGTGAATCATTCTACACCTGAACAGGGTAGCTCCTAGAAATATTTGGAGAAACTTTTTCACTTAAGGAAGGTCCCATATTTTAGGACTCAAGACCAACATAAGGCCTATCACACACTTACATGTTCACGGGCTTTTTTCCTTATTGTCTTCACAAACATGCATTTTTAATGGCTGAGAATACAAATACTTTCTCTGTTTTCAGGATGAGGAAACTGAGATGTGGGCTGGGCAAATGGCTGACATGTGTTAGCACCAGGACTAGATCTCAAGTGTTCTGCCCACAAGTCATTGTCCAGATCCAGAGAACTTCCTCGTTAATTTTGGTCAAGTAATTGAGTAGAATGAATTGTTCTTATTTTCCAAAGGCAAAACAACAAACCAAAAACAAAACAAAACAAACAAAAACCTATAAGAACCTGACAGAATCTACCTAAGGATTGTTAAGTTGAAGTTCCTACAGAAATAAAAATAAACACTTACACTTCAGTGTTTAATATCCCCAGTGTCTTTATGCTAGACATCCTTAGCATTATCATTGCCTAACTGGATAATAAAATAAGTACGAATGTTTCTATTTGTCCTTCATTGGAAACTAAAATTCCTCTCCAAATCAAAAAGGCTGATGTAGTGAACAAACACATTTTCAAATCTCTCAGAAAGCTTAAATTGTATTGTTAAAGGCAGAGGAACTTCCCCATCCCCATAATGAAGCCAGTAGTTCCATTTATAATTTATCAATTCCATTGTATTTCTATAAATAAATAGCCAAAGAGTTAATACAAATGAAAATTGCCTTTAAGCTTTGCTAAATATTTAAACAGCTTTTGATGAAGAACATTGAATGCAAATACAGTATAAAATTTGCAACATAAATTAAACTACAAAAAAATGTCTTTAGGCCATAATGATAAGTAGATCTATATACATTTTAATTTGCAATGACAAATAAATCAAGATATGACAGCAGTAGCCCATATTTAAACATCTTTTGCTTATAATTTAAAAAACCCACAAATTATTTTTCTAAATATTAAAAAATGCTCTTGCTTATAAATATGTTACTCCAAATATTATGCACATGTAAAAGAAAACAAAAACAAAAAAACAACCAAAAGCAGAAAACTAAAGTCCATATAGTCAATGCCAAAAGTAAATGATGGCTTAGTCAGTGAATAAAACAATTTGAAGACTCTGTACTTTTAAGGAATCTCAGAATCTTATAATTTATTAAACTGTTCCCCAGTCAAGAATGACCTTTATAAAATTCCTTAAGCTAAATACAGTAATGTCAGGTTCATGGTGAGAATTTCCAGCAGTGACAGCCAATATTCTTCTGTTCTCTTGATTCCATTATTTCAATATTTTTTTTAAAAGGATCATATTAACCAAACTGTAAAATATTGAAATGTCTTTTCTTTGGGAAAAATTTAATTTTAGTGTCCTAGAACCAATTTTTTTTTGTTTTTATTTATGGATTTGTAGATGAAAACTAGCAATTATTGTGATAGACATGACCATAATCAAATTTCTAATTTTATTAACAAGTATGCTGGATTTGTTTCTTAATTATTTGATAGATATAGAGTTTAGCTTATTACTAAGTAAGATTTCAGTAGTTAGCAGCTGGATTCAAATCCTTGCTGGAACTCTTGCTCTCTGAGAGACCAGAGTAAGTCTAATAACTTCTCTTAATGCTTGTTTGCTTCCTCTATAACGTAGGAATACAAATAAAATTCGTCTTACAGATTTGTTGTGGGGATTAAATTAGTTAAGTGCCCCAAATAATTTCATTTGTTCCTTCAACACATATATTTTAATTGCTTTCAAAATTCTCTTCTCTGTGCTACTTTGCCACACCTGAAACTGTCATTTTATTTTCCTTCATTTTCCAGTGCATAACCTCTTCAAGGAAGTTCTACACTCAGATCCTTTCCTACAAGTGCTTACTCACAGAACTCTCTCACTCTGCAGTCCAGCATGGGCTCCAATCACCAAAATCATGTTTTTTCATTGATTCCCAACTTTGCAGAGTGTCATTGTTTCAATCCTTATGCCTTTGCCTGCCTTTCAGATTACAGTTGACCCTTGAACAGTGTGGGGTTAGGAACACCAACCCCCTATGCAGTTGAAAATCAGCATATAACTTTTTACTTGCCTGAAACTTTAACTATTAATAGCCTACTGTTGAAGCCTTACCATAACATAAACAGTCAGTGAACACATGTTTTGTATGTTATATGTATTAAATACCATTTACTTATAGTAAAGTAAGCTAGAGAAAAGAAAATGTTAAGAAAAGCATAAGGAAGACAAAAACCATTTACAGTACTGTATTTATTGAAAAAAAATTCACATATAAATTGACCTGCACAGTTCAAACTTGTGTTGTTCAAGGATCAATTGTATTTTGCTATCCACTACTTTTTTTCCCCTTTGGATTGATATTTTATTTTATTTAAGCATAATTAACGTACAGTGTTATGTTAGTATCAGGTATAATATAATGATTCAACAATTCTATACATTTCTTAGTGCTCATCAAGATAAGTGTGCTCTTAATCTCCTTTATCTATTTCACCCATCCCCCATCCACCTCCCCCCTGGCAGCTACCAGTTTTCTATATTTAAGAGTCTGTTTTTTCATTTGTCTCTTTTTTAGATTTTTTTTTTTTTTGGTTCATTTGTTTCTTAAATTCCACATATGAATGAAATTATATTGTATTTGTCGTTCTCTGACTGACTTATTTCACTTAGCGTTATACCCTCTAGGTCCATATATGTTGTTGCAAATGGCAAGATTTCATTCTTTAAGGCTGAGTAATACTCCATAGTATGTGTATGGTGTGTGTATATGTGCATGTGTGTGTGCGTGCATGCATGTGTGTGTGTGTGTGTACACGTGTTTGTGTATACCACATCTTTATTCATCTATTGATGGACACTTGAGTTGCTTCCCTGTCCACTACTCTTTGAAAGGCCTGCTGTAATTTCTATGGCATTATACTCTCCTCTGACTTCCTCTCCTTTACAAAGCAACCTGGCTCAGTGAGTTTAAGAGAGAGATTCTTGAGCTGAACAGGCTTCAACTTCTTTTCGTACTTACTAACTATATGACCCTAAGGAAGTTATGGTCTTTCTGCTTTTTATTCCATTCAATGAAGCCGATAACAGTACCAACCTCTTGATATGTTGGAAGAATAAAATGAATTAAACATGTAAAATGTTCAAAACAGTGACTTTCCTATAAGTATTTATTATCTTTTCTTATACATATAATTTCCTTCAGGTATAAAAGGAAATTAAAATAATCTATAATAAAGTTTATCACTAATTTGTAAAGAATTTATAATTTTTTCCTTTTTTGCACTTTCAACATTTTGTTTGTTTTTGCAATGAAAACATAATATAGTGAAATAAGAAAACACCACATTTGAAACAAATTGATGAAATAATCAAATGTAAACCTTAAGTTGAAACTGCTACTTCTTAACGTTGTACTTCATTTCTTGTAATTTTCTTATATAGAGATGACCGCATAAAAATCTATGTTTAACAAAAACTATGTTCTTCTAAAAGAGTATATTTGGGAACATTGAAAAACTGTCCATTAAAACAAGACGTGTTCCATTGTCAAAATAATGTCACTGAGTGTTGGCGGTGTCCCAGATTGCCATGGCAGAGTCTGATGGAGATTATTTTAATTATCTAGATCAGTGATTCTTAGCTGCATTTGGATATGAGGTTGCAAATGAAACTTTCTGAAACTATATTTAAAATATTGTATTATGGCACATTTTTCTAGCTTTCATCAACATTCTCAAAGTATTGTGATCCTCAAAAATTCCAAAGTATAAGTACTGCTGGATGCCTACCTTCAGATTAATTCCTATTTAAATGCCACAAATGATAATTTATCTCTTTAGAAAATAATGTGGACACTGGGGGCGCCTGGGTGGCACAGCGGTTAAGCGTCTGCCTTCTGCTCAGGGCGTGATCCCGGCGTTATGGGATCGAGCCCCACATCAGGCTCCTCTGCTGGGAGCCTGCTTCTTCCTCTCCCACTCCCCCTGCTTGTGTTACCTCTCTCGCTGGCTGTCTCTATCTCTGTCGAATAAATAAATAAAATCTTTAAAAAAAAAAAAAAAAAAAAAAAGAAAATAATGTGGACACTGAACATCTTAATTCTGTAAAAATTTTTTAAAAAAGGAAAGGCATCATCAGACTACCATGATTATTATTTTGTATGTTTCCACATTTTTAAAATTTTCTATGAACACATGTTAATTTTCAGATGAGAAAAAAGTTATTTTAACTCAATACACAGTCCAGTTTTCACTAATATATCTTAATTTTTCTACACCTTCCTCTTCTCACTCCCTTCCCATCTCAGATGAAAGACTTGATGAAAGTCTCAAACAGATAAATGAGGTGCCAACACTGGCAAATTAAATGTCTGTTACTTCTCTCTCTTACTACCCCAAGCAGTGATAACTTCCTTTTGGGAGTTGGATTTTACATCCTGGAGTTTCGAGGGGCATCCTGCCCCTTGGCAAGCCATGGCTCTCTATTATGGATTAATAGTTAAGAATGTGAGCTCTGGAGCCAAGGTACCTGAAATATATACCAGGTCTACTGTAATCCAGCTCATTGTTTCAGTTTTTCTCTCTGTGAAACAGGAACAATAATAATACCAACTTCATAAAACTATGATTATAAACAGAATAAATGTAAATAAAGTGCTAAAAACAGTGTCTAGACATTATAAGAGCTCAATGAATATACTCCTCTTCCCACTCTTTTTCCTTCCCCTCTTCCTTGTTGTTCTTACATATCCTGCTTCTTAGGATAACACATTATAATCTTTACCTTTCCATTTTTATCTCTTCCTATTTCCAATAAAAGTGTCCTCATTTTGTGCATCACTTCAAGGATTTACTGGGCTTCGGTGATTTAAAGAATAAGTGTTTATCACTTTTCATATTATCTCTTTATTAAATCATGTAGGAACTTGATGTATTAATATGCTAGCTGTCTAGGAAGTGCTAAAATCAATGGACTAAAATTAAGCTTAGACATTTTATGTCTGATTGTAGGCTTGCTAGAAAGATATGTATGGAAAGGCAAGTATCTTTTAAAACACATCTTATACATATTTGTTCACCATAGCTTACTTCCTACTATTACTACCACCCCCACTAATACTTCCACCAGCACCCTACATGGCATTTCTATACTACTAAGGGAAAAGAAATAGTAAATGCTATCATTTATTGACTATTGACCTAGGCTATAAAGTGGCCCCTCAAGGTGTCCATGTCCTAATCTCTGGAACATATGAATATGTTACCTCATATGGCAAAAGGAACTTTGAAAATGTGATTAAAAATCTTGAAATGGGGAGATTATCTTTGATTATCTGGCTAGGTCTAATGTAATCACAGGGGGCCTTATAAGACAGAGGCAGAAGATCATAGAGACTGAAGGCCATATGACAATAGAAACAAAGGTTTGCCAATATGAAGTTGGAGGAAGGCACTATGAGCCACTGAAAGTAAGGCACGTAGTTCTAGAAATCAGAAAAAGCAAGGAAAAGAATTCTCCTCTCAGAACCTCCAGAAAGAAGGCTCCTGGTAAACCCTTTACTTTAGCCCAGTTAAACTGATTTCAGAATTCAGACCTCTAGAACTGCAAGAGAATAAATTAATGTTGTTTTAAGACATTACTTTTGTGGTAATTCACTACATTAGCAATAGGAAACTAATAAAACCATTTCATATGTTTCGAGATTTGGGCTGTGACCTTGCATAGTTTCAAAACTCAATAATCCTGTCTTGGCTCAGAGAAAGGGCAGCTGGTTTATATACCAGGTCTACCTAGCCCCTTTGTGTTTAGGAAGTACACACTTTATACAAATGTACACAGTAGTCCTCATTATCCAATTCTAGCAGCAGCAGCAGCAGCTTTTCAGAGGCCATATTCTTCATGTAAAAATAAGGCATGGTTTACTCAAACTGGAATTTTATTTTAGGCTAGATAGATTAAACTTTAAACCACATTGATCTCACTTTTATCTCATAATATTCAGCCTAAGAAATTAAAGTTCTTACTAAATGTATTTTGATAGCACAAGTAAAAGAATAGAGATCTCTTCTAAGGTAGCTTCTGGATAGACAGATGTCACGGAGAAGGAGGTAACTTGACCAAGAATAAAAAAAACAAAACTAGGACACAAAGCTGCAAACTCGTACGTATGAACAACTCAGCTATTGTATATTTCCAAAGGTAGCAGAATTCCATTATGAAATTTGTAAAATGTTATTATGTCATGAAATATACATCTTTTACATTTTCCTTTTGACACATGCAGATGAAGAAGTTCCTGGTGTGATTGCATTTACAAAAAAGTTGATGGCTGGGTGTTAAAATGTGAGAAGTGACAGCAATTTTTCAAGCAGAAAAAAAACCCTTCAGAATACTAATGATAGAAGACAGTGTGAATATAGACTTGGTAGGCATAGCTTTTATTTTCTCATCTTATCTTTGACAAAAGCATCACATCCTGAAAATGGTACCTACAATGGATAAGGAAAGGCCAAATTGTGCGTTTCTTTGACAGAATATTACATGCAAATAATGGGCTTTTTCTACAGCCTTTCCATTTGCATTAGTTTTGAAAAACTATCATACACAACTCATGAATATTCTGATTTTGTAGTGCATACCAATGTATGATTTTTGTAAATGGTCACAGGTGCAAATTTTTGCATGAGCAATCACACTTACTACTGTGATTGAAAACACTGCATATAAGAGAGGGGAAGAGGTGATATGGTTTTGTAAATGTGTAGAGAGTGAATCTTTATACTTTATTCACAATTTACATGTGAACTACAAAGACACTATGAATTTGGTGTCTAAAGAAGAGACATGAAAAAATTTTAAATTGTCAGATGCTTTTATACAAATTTTGGAGGAATGTTCACATACATGCAAGAGAATGTGTATTTCAATAGTTTTTCACTGGCAAATGAGGATAAATTTATAACAAGTAAGGATTTTGATACTAGATTTACTCTGAAGGAGCCCAAACAGACTTGCATCTCCTCAGTATTTATAGGACCTACAAAGAAAGGGCAATTGGAGAACCTATTAAAAATGTGCATAGCAGGTAGGAGATGCCTAACATATGGACGGGTACTCCCTTAATAATTTGGCATAGAATTTCTTGTTCAGTTTATTTCCAGATATAATTCTTTCTGAGAGAGAAATGTTTGCTGTGTAGTGCTTATTTATTTTACCAAGGAATTTAGATTTTAATTTAGATTAGTGCATAGCAGGTAGGAGATGCCTAACATATGGACGGGTACTCCCTTAATAATTTGGCATAGAATTTCTTGTTCAGTTTATTTCCAGATATAATTCTTTCTGAGAGAGAAATGTTTGCTGTGTAGTGCTTATTTATTTTACCAAGGAATTAGATTTTTATATTTTATTATAGTTGCAAGGCAAATTTTTGCAATTACAAATTCTGTTGTACTTGAAATGATACTTTTGCTTTAATAATATTAATAACTGTATCTATTGGGTGCTATAAACATGCAGACAGCTATTAGATGCTTTCTCTGCATTATCTCTAATCCTAATAAAAACTCTTAATATAGGTATTATTTAACATTCCTCTCAGTACTATTTTATGTGAAAATTTCCTGTGTAATAAGTTCATGACATAATGTTAGGTGGCATATTCCTGTTTTTAGCATTTCTTATTTGAAATAAAATACAAGTACTCTTTCGAGACTTTTCACTTATCAAAAATGATAACATGCATCAAATAGTAAGAATAATGAAATAATTCATAATTTCATGTCAGCAGATATCATTGCCCTTTACTTTGCTTTCATGTCAGTCCTTGGGAGACACTTGCTTCTATATTTTGGCGGCACCTTCACAAATCCTCTAGGAATTCAGTGTGATATTTCAATACTGTCCCAAACCATGCTGGACCTATCTTTTGAGAGAGAAGCGTTGTACTTTTCAAGCCTCAAGTCTAGAAAAAAGTAGTGCTTAACTTTTTGTGGGTGACCAGGAATTTCCCTTCATGCTCCTGTTTGAGTCAACTGCAATCTTTCCTTTCCTGCATCGCTGCCTCACTTCACCCTTTCCCCTTAGCTCAGACTCCTGTGCCCCTAGTTTCTGCCTTCTTGGAAAACCATTAGCCATGCCTTCTAGTAGATGCTCCCTTAAATTGCTCTCCATTTTAAGAACAAACTCTCTCTGAATGGTTAGACTCTAAACAATGAGTAGAGAATGGAAAAATACATTTATTTCCTAGAAAATATTTCCTTTGATCGGCAGTTTTTCTTTTTTCTTTCACACACTAAGAGTAAGTGAGCTTTCCTGCTTGATCAGTAGCAGTATCATTTTAAACATCTTTCTTGTAGCTTTTGTTCCTCCCCAAATGTAGACTCTGTTGATTCTGGTAGGTCTCATTAGAAAACCCACATTATCTTTCTCTTTGTAGTTTTTTCCGTGGTATTATGTTATTCTCTTTATTTTACAGATAAGGTAACTTGTTCAGAAAGGTTCTCATCTGAAAAAAAATAGAGTGATAAATTATCTAACTCATGGGACTTTTGTGAGGATTAAAGAACTCAATAAATCTTAGCTATTTATGTTCATTATTAAGGGCATAGGTGAACCAGACAGTAAATGGCAGTGTTGGTTTTGAGTAGTTTCATTTCTACCATAATTTTCTTTGATGGAAATTAAATTATTTTTTAATGTAATTTCTGATGATACAAAACTTTCAGGGAGATAGGATAAGAGGGACTGTAGAGCAACCATCTTCAATATATTTTTACACATTAATTATGAAACATTAAAAATAAAATAAGGAAACAAAAAATGTGTCAGAATAAAATCAGTACAGAATAACTGAGGGCTTCAGAGGGGAGGGGGGTGGGGGAATGGGATAGGCTGGTGATGGGTAGTAAGGAGGGCACGTATTGCATGGTGCACTGGGTGTTATACGCAACTAATGAATCATTGAACTTTACATCAAAAATAAATAAATAAATAAAGATAAAAAAAGAATAACATTTCAACTGTTTAATAACCCTAAGATGGGCTACTATGGATAAAAAATTTTATGTGAAATCAGGTTTTTCACTTGTTGCCTTTCTTTTGTTATTGTAGTCAGAGGTGTCAACCCTGCATAATGAGGAGATTCTTATTAAATAAGGAAAACAAGAATTTCCGGATGAGGTGAGGGGATGATAGCATGAGATATTTCAAAAATTTCTGAGGTGAATCTAATGTGCACCTCAAGTTGAAAAACATCAAAATAGAAGTAAATACTGTGAATATCCCATTTTTAGAGGCAACCTGTGTTCCTTGCCTTGGGTCACTTTTCCATCTTCAGTCTGCAACACAGTTGGTCAAATTTTTCTCACATTGCATCCTTTGACATGGACTCTTTTTCGGCCCTCATTTCCACTTTTAGAATTCCTCGGCTAACACATTATAATCTCCCTGTTTTAGGGTCAGCTGTTTAGCAGCCTTAATTCTTTTTTTTTTTTTTTTTCAAATTTTTATTTGAATTCTAGCTAGTTAGCATAGAGTGTCATATTGGTTTCAGGAGTAGAATTTAGTGATTCATCCCTTACATATAACATGAAGTGCTCATCACAACATGTGCCCTCCTTAATTCCCATCACCCATTTAGCCCATCCCCTGCCTACCCCCCTCCATCGATCCTCAGTTTGTTCTCTATAGTTAAGAATCTCCTATGGTTTGCTTCCCTCTCTCATTTTTCATTTCCCTGCCTCTGTGTTCATCTGTTTTGTTTCTTAAATTCCACATATGAATGAAATTATATCATATTTGTCTTCTCTGACTTATTTCACTTAGCATAATATACTCTAGCTCCATCTCTGTTGTTGCAAATGCAAAAATTTCATTTGAACAGACCTATAGCCAGCAAAGAAATTAAATCAGTAATCAAAAATCTCCCAAAGAACAAAAGTCCAGGGCTAGATGGCTTCCTGGGGAAATTATACCAGACATTTAAAGAAGAGTTAATACCTTTTCTTTTCAAACTGTTCTAAAAAAATAGAAATGGAAGGAAGACTTCCATTCTACAAGGGCAGCATTGCCTTGATTCCAAAACCAGACAAAAACCCCACTAGAAAGGAGAATTACAGGCCAATACCCCTGGTGATCATGGGATCAACAAGATACTAGCGAATTGAATCCAACAGTACATTAAACGAATTATTCACCATGATCAAGTGGGATTTATTCCTGGGCTGCAGGGGTAAGTCAGTATTCACAAATCAACCAGTGTGATAAGCCACATTAATAAAAGGATAAAAACCATGTATCCTCTCAATAGATACAGAAAAAACATTTGACAAAATGTAACATCCATTCTTGATAAAAACCCTCAGCAAAGTAGGGATAGATGGAACATACCTCAGCCTCATAAAGGCCATATACAAAAGATCCACAGCTAATATCATCCTTAATGGGGAAAAGCTGAGAGCTTTTCCTCTATGGTCAGGAGCAAAACAGGGATGTCCACTCTCACCATTGCTATTTAACATAGTACTAGAAGTCCTAGCCTCAGCAGTCAGACAACAAAAAAGAAATAAAAGCCATCCAAATCACCAAGGAAAAAGTCAAACTTTCACTATTTGCAGGTGATATGATACTCTATGTAGAAAACCCAAGAGTCCACCAAAAAATTGCTAGAACTGATAAAGGAATTCAGCAAAGTCACTGGATATAAAATCAATGTATAGAAATCTGTTACATTTCTGTACACCAATACTGAAGAAGCAGAAAAAGAAATCAAGGAATGGAACCCATTTACAATTACACCAAAAACCATAAGACACCTAGGAATAAACCTAACTAAAGATCTGTACTCCGTAAACTATAGAAAACTTATGAAAGATACTGAAAGTGACACAAAGAAATGGAAAACCATCCCATGATCATGGATTGGAAGAAAATATATTGTTGAAATGTCTATATTACTCAAAACAATCTACACATTTAATGCAATCTCTATCAAAATACCACCAGCATTTTTCACAGAGCTAGAACAAACAATCCTAAAATGTGTATGAAACCACAAAAGACTCCAAAAGGTCAAAGCAATCTTGTAAAAGAAAAACAAAACATCAGAATTCTGGACTTCAAGCTATTATTACAAAGCTGTAATCATCAAGATAGTATGGTACTGGTACAAAAACAGACACATAAACAGAACAGAAAACTCAGAAATGAACCCACAACTCTATGGTCAACTAATCTTCAACAAAGCAGGAAAGAAGATCCAATGGAAAAAAGACAGTCTCTTCAACAAATGGTCTTGGGAGAACTGGATAGCCACATGAGAAGAATGAAACTGGATCACTTCCTTACACCATACACAAAAATAATTTTAAAACGGGTAAAAGACATAAATATGAGACAGGAAACCATTAAAATCCTAGAGGACAACATAGGCAGCAACCTCTTCGACCTTGGCCATTGCAACTTCTTAGTAGACACGTCACCACAGGCAAGGAAAGCAAAAGCAAAAATGAACTATTGGGACTTCACCAAGATAAAAAGCTTCTGCACTGTGAAGGAAACAATCAACAAAACTAAAAGGCAGCCTACAGAATGGAGAAGATATTTGCAAACAACCTTAATTCTTCTTAGTGTTGTGACATAACAGATTTACAGATTCTTTGGGTTAGGATGCAGATATTTTGGGGGGAGATGTTATTCTGCCTACCACCATCTTTGATGGTTCTTTATCTTCTCCAGGCATTTTAATGTTACTGTGTTGCTGTCTCTCTTCTTTCATTCTTTTGGCACTCTCTTGTTTAAAAACCTGAAATGTCATCTATTCACCAGACTTTGAAATGTAAATCTTTACCCCCAATCTTTTTTCTGTCTTTAAGACTAGAATATGTATGTACTTAAATCTCTATTATATTAGATATTAGTAGATATTTCTAACTCAGTGTATTACAGATGGAAATCTTGATGTGCACCCTCACCATGCTTCCCCCAAATCTGCTTCACCTCAAAACATTCACCACGTCACATGATGGCAATTCCATCATTCTTTTGTGCTTAAGCCAAATATCTTAGAGTCATCCCTAACTCTTGGCTTTCTCTCACATACTTCATCCCCAGCCCATAAGGAAATTATGTTGCCTAGGTCTTCAAAATGCAGGAATAGCCTGTGGAACATCTTAACATTTTCAGCAAAACAAGCACCTCTTAATTTTTAAGTCAAACTTTGGGGTATATATCTATCTCTCAAGAAAGGCCTACATTTTTCAGATGAATTTTACATAGAAAAAAAAATATCCATATCCCCAAAACCCAGTTTAATAAAATGTTCAACATTTTTTAATATTTAACATTTTAATAAAATATGTTAACAAATATTTTAACAGAACATTTTTATTTTTTTATTTTTTTATTTTTTTTTAAAGATTTTATTTATTTATTTGACAGAGATAGAGACAGCCAGCGAGAGAGGGAACACAATCAGGGGGAGTGGGAGAGGAAAAGCAGGCTCATAGCGGAGGAGCCTGATGTGGGGCTCGATCCCAGATCGCCAGGATCACGCCCTGAGCCGAAGGCAGACGCTTAACCGCTGTGCCACCCAGGCGCCCCTAACAGAACATTTTTAATTAACAGTTTAACAAAATGATGTGTGAGGAAAATCTTGAATACCTTCCAGATACAATTTATAGGATGTCAGAATCATGTGGAGACATTTAAAAAAGAGTTTCAATAAAAGAAATGACCCCTTAGATTTTTCTAGTGCTGACCAGTGAAATTACTGACAAAACACATTTTTGTCAACATCTGTATTAATTATTTCATAATCACAAAACATTGTACACCCTGACATAATAATTACTTTATATAGGCTTTTTATTATATTTTAGTTACTGTATTTTGGTAATACATTAGGTTTTAGTAATTTAAATTAATGAGAAAGAAAATTTGGGTAGGAAGTCTGACTTTCAGGAGTAAGTCACTTATATTAAGAAGGCATTAGTCATATATCCAGAATCTGACCACTTTTCAACACCTCTACTGCTTCTGCCCTGGTATGAACCCCCATTATTTCTCATTGGGATGACTGCAGTTAGTTTCCCAATGGGTCCCTCTGGCTTTATCCCCCTTACCCTTTCATGCCCTGATACCAGTCTTTCCTCACGTTCCTCTGCTCAAAACCCTGCAGTGGCCCCTCATGCTAGTTAAAGCCAAAGTCTCTATAATAGTCTACAGGGACTCACATTATTTACCTCTATTCCACCCTTGCCACCTGGACCTGTTCCATATTTTTTTCCTTTGGCTAACTCTGTTCTAGCTATTAGAACTTCTCATTTCTGAAATACTCCCTACACACTCACATCTTTTGCTCTCCTGTTGCCCGTGCCTACTTTCTCATCGCACCTTCCTGTTTAACACTCGCTCCTCTCATGTTCTTCTCAAATCTCAGCCTTACTGTGAGGCTTAATCTGAGTAGCCTAGTTAATATTACAGCTTACGTTCTATACTACCTCCCACTCCTCGTCTTCCTTAACCCACTTTTTTTCCTTACAGTATTTAACATTCTCTGTCATGCTCTTTAATTCACTTACAGTGTTTAATATTTATTGTTTGTCTCCATCAGCTAAGATATAAGCTCCATGAGGGCAGAGGCTTTTTTGTGCGTTGAGGAATATCCAGTACCTTGAATAGTGTCTGACACACAGCTATGGTCAATAAATAATTGTTAAATTAATGGTGGAATTTATAAATGAATTTCTTTCGCTTGCTAGTCTTCCCCACATCCTGGATCTCTGTGTTTATCCTTTCTGCTTTACTACTATACCATTATCTCTTCTTTCCTTTTTCTTCTCCTATATGCCAGATTTGGCATTCCTTTTTTTGTTTTTGTTTGTTTGTTTGTTTTTGTTTTTGTTTTGTTTTATTTTGTTTTGTTTTTGGTCTTCCTTTTTCTGGGTTGACTCTTCTGAATACATGAAGACGGAGCTATTTTAAAGTGGGATATTCATATTTATTTTCAGATAATTCAATTTACTAGGTATTTGTATGGAATTCAAATATGGAAAAAATTAATCACATTACACATGACTATTCAAAGGAGATTTCTCAAAACAGTTTTTCAAGTGAATAATCATTTCTCTTAAGTATCTTTTATAAATTTCAATGATAATATATTTAGCATCTTAAAGTGTATATATTATGCCAGTTAGTTAATATGGAAGGAAAGTATTGTTTAGTCCTTCAAAAATTTTAGGGATGTGATGTGGGTCTAAAAAAGGGGCATTTTTGAAAGAAATTATTTTGAAAATATTGCTGTCAGCAATAGTAAATGATGGACAGAAAGTTCTCTCAAGCAAAATCATCAATTAGAAACTGAATAGACCTGATCCAGTATAGCAGAAGGTTTTGATTTCTCCTTTAATAAACTAATGCGGCCCTACATTTTTAGAAAACAGACAAAAACCACAAACGTCGAAAGTAAAGGAACACTAACCCAGGGATCATATGGGAAAAAAAATCAATGTTTTTATACAGCTAAAATTCAGGAAGATTATTTTTATCTCATTGCTTAAATTGCTTTGAGGTGAGTCTCTGGAATTGAACATGGTTACAGATTTACTTTTTCCCTTTATGAGTTTAAATTTAGAGTATAATAGAATATAAAATGGACAAAGAAATTACCTTGCGATACAAAGATTAAAAAAAAAAAACTCTTCTTAAAGGCTAAATGAATTTCTACGTATATATGTTTTCAATTAGTATTTGTTGAATGAATCGATGAATAATGAAAGTGTCATCATTAAGAAACCAGTTGCTTGGTAATATATATTTTAAGAATTGTGAATTATTTTAAGAATTGTGTTTGCAGTAATAATATCAGGACAAATTATATTCCAAAATGTATGTCTGTTTAGAAGGATTTCACTGTAGGTGGACTTTGATCTACCTTTTTCGGAATGTAATGATGCTAAGTGGAAGGACAAAATGAAAGGTTTGTGAGTATTTCAGGTTTGAGACATTAATGAGAGTCCTTGGAGAAAATCTGTTTTATTTTACTTATTCTACAGATATTTATGTAACACATACTATGTGGTAAACATGATGTTAATGGTTGGGGTACAAAGTTGGAAGGCGAAGGACTTAGTTTGAAGGAAGCCAGGAGTAGAGAGGAGACGCACCTGTAAATGCTGATAATGAATGTGATGAGGGAAGTATGTACATGAGGTTACTTAGTTTTAGAGAGGGAATACCAAATCTGTTTGAGTGATTTTTTTATAATTTCACAGAGGAAGTATTATTACCTTTAAGACTTGAAAGATAAGTAGGAGTTGCAATGTGAAGAGGGTATCTCACATTCAGAAGACAGAGAGGCAGGCAGTTCAAAATGCTCCTGCCTTAGAATGAGAGAGGCTAAATTGCACAGGTGGGTGGAGGCCATGAATTCTCGAAATATTTAAATATCAAAGCTGTGATTAAATAACTTTAAAATGGCCATGAATTCTCGAAAATATTTAAATATCAAAGCTGTGATTAAATAACTTTAAAATGGCTTTCCTTATGTAGCTAGAGAATCTAATAAGTTAAAGGCAGCAATACATGCTATAAAAGAAGAGATAGTCACAGGGCACATAAAAACAGTTTGTTAAACTACCTCTGTATTTCTGTTTATTTATTTTTTATATTTTTGTTGAAGTATAGTTGACATACAGTATTATATTAGTTTCAAGTGTACAGCATAGGGATTTGACATTTATATGCATTACAAAATGATCACCACAATAAGTCTGGTTACCATCTGTCACCATATCAAGTTATTACAGTATTACTGACTATATTCCCTATGTGGTACTTTATATACTTGCGACTTATTTATTTTATAACTGGAATTCTGTACCTTTTGATCCTCTTTACCTTTTTGCCCATTTGTGGCAAGGCAAACAGTGCTAGCAAAGGATCTAGATGGAGAGTGTTAGAAATGGCACCCTCCAGTCCGCTAAGTAGGAGAGTGCTTCCATTCCTCAAGAAAGTACCTACAGCTCCCTTCCCCACCAGCACACACCCTAAAATTAGTCAATAAATCTTTACGTATGGCCCAGGCACTTTACAAACTGCTGCCTCTGTGCTGGTTGTAAGAGTGAGTGGGTTTGTGCACAAACGTTTTGAAGCAGAGTCTTGGTTTCCTAGAAGTCCTCCAGCTCTCCCAGAGTTAAGATCTCTCGTATTCAAAGCCAGACATTATGAGGGCTCATCTTTCTAGTGTAGATCTTCAGGTCTGGGATGCTGGATATGGGGCTTGAGCTCCTCACTCCTCAGGGAGCACCCCCACATTTGGGATATTCCTGCCACTTGTGGCTTGCCACATCAGGGGTGTGGGTCCTGGCCAGAGTGTGTCTTAGTTTCTCTTACCTATCTCAATGTAGCTTTTTCGTTGTGTCTTTAGTTGTAGAAGAGCTGTTCTCTAGTCTTCAGGCTGTTCTTAGAAAGAGCTGTTCTATGAATAGCTGTATTTTAGTATGTCTGTGAGAGGAGGTGCCCTCAGGATCTTCCTACTCTGCCATCTTGATCTGTCTAAACTATCCCTTTTTCTTATTCAACATTCTGTTTCAAGTGGGAAAAAAAATATATGTACTATCAAAATATAAATAGTATGAATAGAAGTAAAAATGTAAGTGTAGGTACTATACATATTAATTGTATACATGAGGTATAGGTAATATGGATTATTTAGGAAGTACCTTGAAAAGCAATGTGTGTTTTTTAGAATTATTTTTCTACAGTAGATATTCTTTGATTAATGCATGCATCCTTTCATTAATTCTATTAACATTTTTTTCCTTGCTACATGCCTGGCATTATATCAGAAGAGTTGAATTACTCCATAGTAGTAACATTGATTTTAAATGTTATACTCAAACTTCCATATCCAGTGAGGGTTTATCTTTAGGAATCTGTATACATATTAAAACTAAAAAACTAAAAACTGCTACCATTTCCAAAGTTATTTTATAATTTTTTTGGAGGGAGAATTGCCACAAAAGCAGGTTATAAGCTGTGCAACCAAATTAGTTTTCATTACTTTAGATTTATTCCTGACCCAGACTCTAATGTTCATTCTGATCATCAAATTTATTCCTAATGCTTGCCTCCAGATGATTCTGAGATGTTTTCAAAATTAAATCAGCTCTCAAGGGACAGATATCTTTTACCATTATGGATATTTAAGTACATGTGCTATAGGCACAGAGAGCAATTCCCAAGGAGAAGTTACCTAAATATTTTGAGTAATAATATCTCTGTTAGAATAAATAAGTAGCCTCTTTACGTGAATACTTCAAAAGGAAAAAAATCATATAAATGTCCCAAGTATTTGTGTGCTTATTAAAATTAATCAATTGGAACCAGACTCTGTATGTAACCAGGAAAAATTTTAATTCAGTAATATTTCTTTCAAACATTTTGCCTGAATTGAAAATAAATGTATCAATTATGAAGTTACTTTACTATAAAAAGCTAAGTCCTGACATGTGTTAAAAATCATGCTTGATTTTTATAAAATGTAATAATTTAGTAATTAATAAATATTAAATTTAAAAGTATGGCAGACCCATTCATTTTAGATTTTGAAGTCCTTACATCTTACAATCAGCATATTTTAAAGTGACATTCAGCCACACTATTTGGTCTCTCTGGGACCATTACAGTAGCTTCCTAATATTAGTGAAAATTATTTTACTAATTAAATTGTGCTTGGTAAGGCTGTTATTATTATGTCAAATTCTTAACATTTCTACAATGATAGAATGAAAGTTCTGATATAATATAAAAATCAAATCACTTAAAATTCTATCACAAGTTTAATTTGATCTTATAAGAAAGATCATTTCTGTTGATAAAAGCAAAAAAAGCACAGTCTTCTTATGACAGGTTGACTTATAATAATTACCAGTACTTTTTTTGTTAAATAAATATTAAATTCCAGGATTCACTCACTTCTGTTCTTATTCAAAGGAATACCCACCTTTGAAATTCTCCTCTCAAGGCAAGCATATCAAAAGGATCTTGGAAAAGCCACAGATGTCTCTAATCAAATGGAGAGTATGAATAATAAACAAAGTCAACAGGAAATTTTATCACAGGGATGTAAAGAAAATCTCATTTGTGTCAGTGATATTTGCCAAAGTGTGACACATAATTAGAATATACAATTGGAAGACCTATCTTATTTTTAAAAATATTTTTAATAGAATAAAGGGAGATAGCAATGCACATTAGCTGAGTATCCTACTCTGTAAAAAAGAACAAATTGAAGGTGGAAGTTGGGGTAAAATTAAATAGAATATGTGAATGAAACAACAAAAAGAGCTACCACAAAGTTAAGGTATTAAATGATGGTGTTACAGTGAACTTTCAGCTATCCAAAAAATGAGAAATATTATCTTGCTTAGAAATTTCCAATTTGCGGGCACCTGGGTCGCTCAGTCTGTTGAGTGTCCGCCTTCGGCTCAGGTCATAATCTCAGGGTCGTGGGATCGAGTCCCACATTGGGCTCCCTGCTCAGCAGGAAGATGGCTTCTTCCTCTCCCACTGCCTGCTGCTCCCCACTGCTTGTGCATATTTTAAATAAATAAAATCTTAAAAAAAAAAAAGAAATTTCCTACTTGCCCTGCTGAATATTTCAATGATGAAGTGAACAAAGCATTTAGGGGAATTGCTATACTGGACCTAATTTCCATTATCAGGAAAGAACTGATTTGTGATAGATGAAACATATAGAAAGTGATACTGTGATTTCAGAGTCCATAATAACCAAAGAATAGTATACTGGACATATCAGTCATGAGTCCTTAATCATTGATTCCCACACAGGGCTGTTCTTCTAATCACTTGGAAGATAAGGTAACATGTAGGTCTATAGGCACCTCTTCAGATCGACTGAAATCAGAATCTTTGCAAATGGAGAAAAGAAATGTGTATTTCTAGGGTTCTCACAGATAATCCTGCTGGGGAATCAGGTTTCCTAGATAATTTTGCGGGGACCTGGTAGGAGTTTTTCTCCCAGATTGAAATGGTTTACCTTTAATCACTGATGTTCCAGCTCTGCTAGGCTTTCTGGGAGCTGTCTTGTTCTTTTGGATGCAGAAAGGGTTGCACTGAAAAGGGAATTGAGGATTAGCCTTTTGGATATCTAAAGTAGAGTACTCATAACAAAAGAGATAGCTTCCCAATATCCTGCAGATCTTGGTTTTTAGTGTTGGTGTGTTTTCTTTTTAATGAGAGTGACAGACGGTGGAGAAGAAAAGTAATCTCCCCTTACCTAACTTTCAGGAAATCAGACAAGTGTAGCCTAACACAGGAAGGCTATCTGTTATATTTAGAAGCAGTTCTCTCAGGCTTTTACCTAAAGGAAATCTTTCCCACGTCTGGCAATTGGCTGACTGTCAGTCATAGTTTTCTGCATTGGGAATTTTCAAAATTTTCTGCCTTTTATGTGTATATTAGTGGAAGTTGCAAGAGGATGCATCAGGGACTGCCAGCCTGATCCTATTTTAAACCTAACTTCTGCCTCATTGATTCCATGTGACAGATACAGTTATTTTGCTTTTGCTTCCATTCTCTCGGTCTTGAAATGCCCTAGGAACCAATAAGGAAACAAAAAGAAAGGAACAGAACTGTGAATATTCTAATTGTTTATGTAAATTTTAGTCCCTGTAACAAATATGAAATATTTGACTTTTTTTGAAATTTTTGACTGCACCTTAGAAACCTTAGCTAAATGAGGTCAACAATTACAATCCCTTGAGAGTCACCACTTTGCTTTGTTGACTTAAAATTTACAGAATATCTCTACTTACATTATTTTATTTGAAAGCATTGATTATTTACTCTTATTCCCTCACTAAAATGAAGATACAACGATATCTGGGTCCAGAGAAGTTAAATAACTTGCCCAAGTCCACACAGTGAACAACTTTGTCTATAGTTTTATCTACTCAATGCAGATTTTTCCTTGATATTTGAGAAGCATTGAACCAAATTCTCATTGGATGGATAAGATATATTTTGATCAGAATATGCACATATATTTCTATTATTGAGTTTTAAACAAAGGTAAAACTCAGCCAATTTTTACAAGTATTAGATTTTACAAATTAAGTGGACAGGAGTTTCTTGAAACTTGGGCAAATAATTGTGTCAAGACTTCTTGAAGTCTTCAAATATCGCTACCAAAAGAGTGTATCTTGTTTCTATCTGCTGACATCTAATGCATGCCTTTGGGGAAAAAGCAGATAACTACAGGCTGTATAGGCTGGAAACTTAATGGTAAGACAATTCAAATACAGAATTTCAGTATACTCAATATAGCTTATTATACTATTCTTTGTCAAAGTGGTATTTAAGCAGAGCTAGATGAACAATTGCTCCCTACCTGTAATGGAAATAATTTTATGAATTCTATTCCTATAAAAAGAATAATAACGAATACCTCATGTGTTAGTGCAGTTGCTTAAAGCACATATCCATAGTCAATACTGATGAGTTTTAAAGATAAAATAATTATTTTTTAATTTCTTTTTTTTAAGATTTTATTTTTTTGACAGAGAGAGAGCACACAAGCAGGGCCAGTGGCACAGGAAGGAGAGGGAGAAGCAGGCGTCCTGCTGAGCAGGGAGCCTGATGTGGGACTGATTTGGGGCTAGATCCCAAAACACTGGGATCATGACCCGAGGCAAAGGCAGATGCTTAACCGACTGAGCCACCCAGGTGCCCCTATTTTTTAATTTCTTAGTTATAGCCAGCCAATTAAAAAAGACATCTTTATTCTGTGTGCAAGATACACAAGGTCAGTTCCACATATGAAATTAATTACTATTCTCCATCATATCAATAAGCTAAAAAAGAAAAATTACTTGATTATATCAATATATGTAGAAAAAAATGGAAAATCTCCAATAACCATTTATGATAGAAACTCTCAGTAAACTAGGAATACAGAACTTGTTGGGTTTTTTTTAAGACTTTATTTCTTTGAGAGAGCACAAGTGGAGGGGAGGGGCAGAGGGAGCAGCAGATTCTCCACTGAGCAGGGAGCAGATGCAGGGGTCAATCCCAGGACCCCAAGATTATGTCCTGAGCCGAAGGCAAATGCTTAACTGACTGAGCCACCCTGATGCCATTACAGAATTTCTTCAACTTGATAAAGACTATGTACAAAAGTCCTACAGCTAACATCATACTTAATGATAAGAAACATGAAACTTAACCAATAAGATCAGTACAAGAGAAGGATGTCCCCTTTCACCACTCTTTTTCAACATCATACTGGAAGATCTTGCTAATACAGTAAGACAAGAAAAGGAAATAAAACAAATATGGATTGGTAAGGAAGACAATAAAATTGTCTTTGTTCATAGATGACATGATGGTCTTTGTAGAAAATCTGAAACAAAAACAAAATTCCTGGAACTAATAAATAATATAACATGGTTGCAGGATATATGAT